>NC_138067.1:10700180-10819656 GCF_964194185.1 Rhinolophus hipposideros | reverse complement strand
AAGGGGGGAAAAAACACCCAAAATACATTATAGAAAAAGATATGTTTCTATGCTTTTTCTCCTAAGAACAAATGGCCTTGGTATCCTTTCTGGTACCGCGTACAAGGTATAAACCAAACGAGAATGTTAGCTTCCTATCTCTGTTAGGGGTCCCTTCTTCAACAAGTAGAATTAGAAGAAAAAGTTGTCTTGATGAAAGTGAGGCAACCTAGGACCCGGGAGACTACATTCTCCAGCATGCACCGCTCCTCCTGGGGCGCAGTAAGTGACGGGGAAAGACGCATTACTTCTGCGACAGGAATGGGCCGGAGCCAGGGGAGTACTGCACATCCCGGGAGCAGAACGTCGCCCCTCTAGCTACGGACTGGCTTGCTTTCTGATGGCTGGCGTTCCCCGCCAAAGGGACGCGAGGGTAGGGGGATGTTTAAGATTGGGAAGCCCCCCAGTCTACTGGAGTTGACAATTGGAAAGAGAAAGGAGTGGAGGAAGGCTGTTCTAGTGTAACTCAAAGTAGTTCCCGCGCAGAGTGGCGAGGGTTTACGGCCCCCCTTCCTTATTTATTGTTTCTCAGAGGCAATGCCAGTCCCGCGGCCCACAATGGTGAAAGACCTCCAGGGCCGGTGGGAAGTCCGTGAAGCCCCAAATCGAAGTTATCTGCCTCTCCCCATTGGCCTTCGCTCGGGCGCAGGCGCAAGGGCTCGGACTCCCGTCCCTAGGGACTGGAAAGCGGCAATTGGCCAAAGCCCTCGAAGTAGGACTCCGGATTGGTAGTTGCTAGCAGGAGCTTGGTTTCTTCCTTGACTTCTGCAAGTGATGGCGTGTGATTGGTTTAAATCCGCGGGCACCTAACGGTGATTGGGCGGGTGCCACGGGCGGGGTACGATCATTGGCTGGGGCTAGGGCCAGCCCTCCTCGGGCGGGCAGCAAATGATGAAATGAGAACGGGGAGGGGAAAGGCCGCGACGTGAGCGCGCGACCTCCGGCGCCATTTTGTAGAGAAACAAGCGGAGTTAACCGAAGGAGGGGGTCGAGGAGAGCCGGAGTCGGGGACCCAGGAGTTTCCTGTGTCCAGCGCTGCCGGAGCCGCCTGAGGTGAGGTGGGCTAGGGCCGGCTGGCGGTGTCAGCTACGGAACGCGGGTGCTGATGGGGGAAGGACTGGGGGCAGTAGTCCCGGGGCCACTGGGAGCGTTTCCCGGAGCGCCGCGGAGTGAGGGGCGGTCGGGACGGGGAAGCGGCGAGACGGGAGCGGTCGGACTCTCTCTCGGTGGCTGGCCGAGTGTTCGGGCTGCGAAGAGAGGAGGCCAGGGCGAAGGCTCCCCGAAGCAGAGGGCAGGGCGCGGGGTGAGACCCGGTGGCCCTCGGCCCGGGCCTGGAGACTCCGAGGGCGCCGGTGGCGGTGCGACGGGCGGCCGGGCCTCACTTGGCGCGGGCGGCACCCTCCTCACACCCCACGAGCTCCTCAACTGCCTGTTTCTCTGTGCGCTCTCGGTGGCTGCAGTGGGCATTGGCGCCCGGGGCCGAGATCCGGGGGCGAGGGGCCGAGCGCGGAGGAGTTGCGGGCTCCCACTTCGTCCCCGTCGGCTCGGGAGCTGCCGTCCCCTCCCCCGCCCCCAGCACGTTGTCAAACCCCGGGTGTTTCGGTCCCTGCGGGTGGGAGGGGCGCGCGGGCGCGGGCGCTTCCTTCCACTTGTCGCCGCAGGTTCTGTGCCCCTCGCGCGCCCGCCGCTCGCTCACACTTTCTCGCAAGCCGGCCCCCGCCCACCGGCCCAGTGTCTGCCCCCCCGGGGGAGCGCCGCCCGAGGGAGCCGAGCCCTTGGAGGCCTCGGCGCCGGTGAGAGATGTACCTACCGCGCGCCTCGGGCGGGCTGGCCGGAGGCCACTCGGTACTGTGTTCCCCGAGCGAGGGGCGCTTTCTGGGTCCCACCGCCTCTGCCCCGGGCGCCGCGCCGGCCGCACGCGGGGTCCCCCGCCGGGAGCCAGCGTCCTCGGTCAAAACCGGAAAACGCGCGCGCTCTGCGTCTGAGACGGTGTCTACACTCGGAGGAGGAAACTTTCCCCCTGAAGTCACTCGGTTTACCTGTCACGTTTCTCAGGTCTCTAATGAAAGGCAGTGTTCTTCCTGAAAGCTGAGCAACAATACTTAATCTCCACCTTCCATTGTTTATCATTCGATTGCCTTGAGGGATGTATGTGAACCGGGAGTAAATAATTCAGGGAATATAATTTGAGTGTTTTTCGCAAAAAAAAAAAAAAAAATCCCGAACGTTTCCAGATGACAGTCTGATAGGGACGGATGGAAAAAGGGGAGGACAAAGTAAACAATTTGGAAGTAGGTGAAACAGGTTAAGAATGAACTCGTTTCTGCAGACATGTTTGGTTTTAATGTTACTGATCTGTGGCCCAGCTTGACGTTTCTACCCTTCCAAAGATCGGCCGTATGGTATTTTAGCTGGTAATAATACATAAATGGTAACAGTTTAAATAGTCATGTTTTAGGAGACTGCACATTGTTACCTTGTCCAAGGAGAAAATGAGCCGATGATACATACAGTTTTAGACCTCTACTTGTGCTCTGAAATGGCAGCTTCTTGGTGAAACTTGTTTGGAGAGTTTTCAACAAGTGTGGGTCCCGAGTCCTATAGTAGAAACTTAAGTTTAGAATCAAGGCACAAAGACTGAAAGTATTTCCCTTCCTTGCCTAAGATTGTAATCTTACAAGTTTTAAGTGAAGTTTTGAGGCATGGTGGAACAACTGAAATACTCTATTTCTAGTCACTAAATTTCCAGGAGGGCTTAAATCCTGTCTCTTTAACATGGATCTTGTCAGGCTACGTACTGTGAGATCCTCCTAACTTTGGGTGAGAGCATTGAAAACAAAACAAACCAAACCTGTGGGGACAGAAGAGGAAATGCTTGCTATCTCATCAAAACATGCTTAAAGACTAATGTCATTATTCTTACATGTTGCCTTTTCCAAGTATGTTTTTGGTTAGATTCTGGTTTAGTTAGGAAAAGCTTTCCTTTTAACCAGCTTAAATTTATGAACTTGAATCTTTACTTCATTCTACAAAGTAACAGATCTTTGGCACTCAATGCCCCAGAAGGGAATTTGTCCACAATGATTATAATTGAATGCTCATATATTTTAAGACACTAATTTTTTTTGTAAGATGCCTGTGTTTCTTGAATTAACAAGTATTGTAGCCCGTCATTTTGAAACACTATATTTTATGAATGTGGTATATTCTTTTATAAAAGAACAAAACTAACTTTCAAGTCATTGAAAAATATTAGCCAAGCATTTCTTAAAAGGCCCTCTCACCAAACTGAACTTGCTGCTGAGAAGTTTCAAAATGGCATCCCACTGATTCTTATTTTAAGACCTTATACTGTGTATAGAAAAATCCTGCAGTTCCCTTTTCTGTTTGCTCACAGTTTTTAAGAAGCCCGTTTCAAAATTAAAATGGGCTCAAATCCTTTTGTCCTTGTATACACAATAGTTTATTTCAATGTACTTTTCACTTACACCTTTGTAAGGATGTAGTAAAACAAATAAAGCATACTGTTCATTGAAAAGCATTGTTTGAGATGTCAGTAATTAGAAGTGTAGACTTAATCTGAAACCCTCTGTTGAGATTGAAAGAAAAGCAGCATTTGGGAGTGTAGACTTAAGAAATGTGTTTGTTTTCTTTTTAAAATTTTTTTAATTGGGGAGCATTGTGTTTTACCAGGACCCATCATCTCGAAGTTAAGTTGCTGTTTTTTCAGTCTAGTTTTTTTTTTTTGGGGGGGGCACATCTCACTGGGCCATGTGGGAATGTGGGAATCAAACCCTTGACCTTTAGTGTTATGAGCTCTGCACTCTAACCACTGAGCGAACCGGCTGCCCTGTGTTTCTGTTTTTAATGCTGGAAAACTTAGCATAAAACTCCAGGGTAAAATGTCTTGGTTAATTTGTTACAGTTGTTAGAAGGAAATTTTTGAAATGTTGAATGAGAGATAAGAGCTCAACATTATCCTTTTTACATAATTAGTTTGAAAGTTTATCACTTTGATTTATAGCTCCTAGTTTTGAAATGCAGTGTTGCTTTTTAAACTTTGTGTAGACCCACCATAAAAGTTAATCCTTTTTTTCAGGCCCTTTGTCATTTTTGCAGTAGCTTCCTAACTAATCTCTAGTATATTTCCCCCATCATTTGTTTATTGGATTTCTTTATTACATAAGTAATACGAATATATCCTAATATGTTGTAAATGATTCCAGGAATATAGTTAATTCTTTACATTAGTGCTAAATTGCTACCTTAGTCCTCATTTTGAAAATAGCCATCCTCTGCCCCAAAGTCCTTCAAGTACCTTGGCTTGGAGCTGTGTGTCGACCCCTCCCTACCTGTGGCAGCATATTACTGTTTTTTACCATAGTGGTTCCCAAGTACACCTTTGCCCCTTTTATCTGGAATGTCCTCGTTTTATCTACCAAAACATTATCCATCACACTAGTTCATACTCAAGTGTACTGTCTATAAATACTTTGATGTTCTTAAGTAAAATTGGTTTCTTACATTCTTGGCCCGTTTCACTTAGTTGTACCATACATTGCCTTGTACGTTTTCTGTCTCATTTTATGATGGGTAAGGAGTTGTCCCTTCCCCCAAACACACATACAATTGCCCTGAATTGTAATTGAATAATGCTTCATTAGTTACACTCACGTAGATTTATGGACCATGACATTCTTGAAAAGAGTATGCCCTGAATTTTGTTCTTTGGGGGCACAAACGTGGAGCTGTATGCTTAAATTCTTGGAGCTGTATGCTTAGAATTTTATTGACATCTTTAAATGGTTAAACTTGGAAAGCTAGTCATCCCGACTTATGGTATCCTTTAGTAGGAGTCCAGGAAAGTGAGGTGACTGATGTCTTAATTTCAGGTCAGGTCAGGTTTTTCTACTCTAGCTCTAATGTTCATTCTATCTTTCATACTGCTTGTGTTCAGTACAAGAAAAAGAAAGATCAATGAATTTGATCATCAAAAAAGTGAGAATAATCTATGTAGTCAGCCACTTGTTTCTTGAAAGACAGAAAGTTTGTCATGCAATTAAAATCTCTTGAGGTTGATTTTGTAGTTCAAAACTCACTTTCATTTAGTGGATTAGATTTTTAGAACATCCTGACTATATAAATAATTCTACAGAATTAAACTGTTTACACGTTGGCAATTCTTTGAATTACCCAGGGATATTTTTTCTTCACTCCGAATGTGACTTTATTCCCCTTAGTACTATTAAGATGTAATTGACATACAACATTGTATCAGTTTAAGATTTACAGCATGACTTGACATACATATCTTGTGAAACACTCCCAATGCTTTCTTTGGATAAGGTTTTCCTAGTTGTGACCAAAGCAAATACAGAGTTTTTTCCTAGCAGTATTTTGGAGGATAAAACAGATTTGAGTTTTTCATTTCTTCAGTGTGAAAATGTAATACTCTAGTCTGAGAAAAAGTTGGTTACAATGAGTGGTCATTACTTAACCTCAGTGTGATAAATTTGCACTTCTGTTGAGAGATGTGCAAAGGATGGAGGGAGTTAGTTTTAAAATATTGCTCAGCACTATGAATTGAATTCTCCCAGATATTTGATAAGTTTTCTCTTGAAGTAGTTATATTTTAAAGTAGCTTCAAGAAGGATACTCTCTGTTACTATGTTTTACTAGTCTTATGTATATTATATAGTGCTTGACTTTATAATTTTGCAAATGCTACTGGGAAGATGCTTCTGAATATTCAGTTGATTTCAGATCAAGAACTTGGTTCCTTTCTGATTTTGGCGTAAGTATGCTTTTCTGGCTCCCTTCTTCAGTTTTTAAAATAGGATTTATTTGCTAACACTGTTTTGAACTATGCTGATGTATGGATTGGATCAAGTCTTATAAATTTCCGAAGGTATCCACACAGGCTATTAAATGTTCTTTAAAGTTAGTATTAAGGGTTCATTGCACTGAGTAAAATTGCTTGTTTAAAGTGACAGTGATATAATTATGAAGGATGTCAACTCTTTAAAAAATATTTTTTTCTTTAAAGTTTGGGGCGACGATTGTTAATTTTTTTTTTATTGGGGAATATTGGGGAACTATGTTTTTCCAGGATCCATCTGCTCCAAGTCAAGTCGTTATCTTTCAGTCTAGTTGTGGAGGGCGCAGCTCAGCTCCAAGTCCAGTTGCCGTTTTCAATCTTAGTTGCAGGGGATGCAGCCCACCATCCCATGCGGGAATCAAACCGACAACCTTGTTGTTAGGAAATCCCGCTCTAACCAGCTGAGCCATCCATCCGCTGCCCCTCTAGCAGCTCAGCGGCAGCCTGTTGTCTTCAATCTAGTTGTAGAGGGCGCAGCTCCCACTGGCCCATGTGGGACTCGAACCGGCAACCCTGTTGTTCAGAGCTCGTGCTCTAACCAACTGAGCCATCCGGCTGCCCATGGCATGGATTTTTAAAGATTACTTTCCTTGCCTTTATATACAGACAAATATACTAACGATTATAGAAGTTGAGGTTATCTGTCCTAAGGTAAAATGTAAAAGTCACTTGTAAGTATTTCATTTTGTATTTTTAGTCATCTCCAGTCAGTAAGCCCTCAAGGACTTTGGCAAGTTCAAAAACATTGGTGTGATAACTTACTTTAATATACTAACCTAGTTTTGGAATATTTGTGCATAGCTTGTAGAGTTCTTCTGTGTTTGGGTTTAAGTGAATAATTCTCTCTTCATGTGCTATTGTCTACCCTGTTTCTACCCTTGCTCTCCCCTAGAGTTACTCTTAGTTCATCATCTAAAGTAATTCTTGTATTCTAAAAGTCATGGTATCCCAATCAAAATCATCCCTTGATTCTTCATTTGTCGTTAGTGTAAGCCGAAGTCCTTTCATCACCTATAGGATTTAGCTCTGCCCGATACCACCTCATGTATTCTCCATCCATCCCCCCCCCATTCTCTTTACTGTTTCCCCTTTCCCCAGGTTTTCTTCACTTACACTTGGCCTGCTTGCTTTTCCTTACACATGCCACGCACTCTCTGAGGCAACATTTGTACTGACTGACAGATCCCTCTGCCTGGAACGTGTCTTTCTCAGATGTGTGGACGGCCATACATCCCTCAGCTCCTTCAAGTCTGCTCAGATACTACTTGAGGGCTCACTCTGACCACCCTACTTAAAGTGCACCCCCGCCCGCCCCAATGTGATTCACCTTCACCTTGCAGTTTTTCTTTTTCCATAGTGAACATCTCCTAAAATGCTTTGTAATTTCTTTTTCTTTTTTTTTTTTTTTAAGATTTTTTTATTGGGGAAGGGGAACAGGACTTTATTGGGGGACAGTGTGTACTTCCAGGATTTTTTCCAAGTCAAATTGTCCTTTCAACTCCTGTGGAGTGCGCATTTCAGCTCCAGTTGCCGTTGTTAGTTTTAGGGCACAGAGCCCACCATCCCTTGTGGGACTCGAGTAGTCAAACAAGGTTGAGAACCCCCTGGCCCATGTGGGAATCGAACCGGCAGCCTTCGGTGTTAGGAGCCTGGAGCTCTAACTGCCTGAGCCACCGGGCCGGCCCATTCATAGTTTCTTATGATACTGTTTCTCTCCCCTATAATGTATGTATGTCTATTCACTGATGAACCTCAAATGTTTGGCACATAGTAAGGAATCAACAAATACTTGACTGGGTTAATACATGGAATAGTAATGCATGAACTTTTTTCTGATAAGTTGTGGCCACTTCACATAAGTCATATACCATTTCTTAACATCTGGTAGATTTGAGTTGTGCTTAGCCTTGTGTTAACTTTGTGGAAAACCAAACTTGAGTTGTATATCTGGGGCCTACCCTATAGAAAGTGTATGCAAAAGCCCATTTTATCAGAAAGGGCACTACTGGTATTTGGTCAGCATAGTTTTTCTGTTGGAGCTGTTCCCCTTGCAAGATGTTTATTGAATCTCTAATTCTCATTGAATGCTAATGGCTCTCTCACTTAACATTTCAAATGCTTTTGGAGATTGTATTGCCCTCCAGTTTATTCCAGTAAATACTATTTTGAGGTTGAGTTTTGTTGTCAGGGTTATTTTATTTACTTTAGCTCCAATTATTATTGGTGTAAATCACAACTTAAAATTTAATTTAAAAAAAATTTGTATATTGGGGAACAGTGCGTTTTTCCAGGACCCATCAGCTCCAAGTCAAGTAGTTGTTTCAATCTAGTTGTGGAGGGCGCATCTCACAGTGTGGCCCATGTGGGGATTGAACTGGCAACCTTGGTGTAATCAGCACCACGCTCTAACCAACTGAGCTAACCAGCCATCCCTTAAAATTTAATTTTACAGTGGCATATGTGAAAGATTACGTGAGGAAAAGGAATACCATATTTCACTGATTCTAAAACAAATTTTCAAATGTTAACATCTCTGAAATTGGGATGTATCATGTCATAGAAAAAAACAGTCAAGTAAACTTTCTTAGTGATACATAAAATAGTGACGCTATTACAATTAAAGACAAACCAACCTGAAATTAAATGATTTTTGAAAATGGTCTCCATCTCTGATGTGTGGGTGACTAAGGTGAAAGAAATTTCTCAAACGTTGACTACATTTTTTGCATTACGTCTAGTCAAATTGTATTTTAGGGACCTAAGGATTGAACATTAGTATTGGGCTTACCAAGGTTCTGGAAAGTTTTTGGCACTCTTGAAGTTGATGGGTTAGGAATGGTGGTGAGGAAGAGATGGAATTCCAGGAACCGATGGAAAGGGTAATAAATAAGAAACAATAGTGTGGCCAGGGATTTAGTTTATAGTGCATCATACATACTGAAGGGTGAGGAGAGGTAGATCAGCCTGTCAGCCGCCAGATGATCTGAAGTGGTTTGAGAGGTTTTGCAGGGGCTGGGGCTTGAGCCAGGCCCTGGTGTTATTGCCTGTGGCCTTTGTCCCCTTTATGGAGGCATTGTTGACCACCTTCCCGGTGACCACTAACTTCCCTTTCTGGAAGGCCATCAATGATCTTCTAGTGCTAATTCTGATACACTTTTTTTTTCATTGCCAACTGTATCTTTTCAAATCTCTTCCCCATGGTTTCTATAGACTATGGATGTATTAGTTATCCTTTTCTTTTCTTTTCTTTTTTTTTAAGGAGGGCGCAGCTCACAGTGGCTCATGCGGGGATTGAAACGGCAACCTTGGCATTATCAGCACCACGCTCTAACCAGCTGAGCTAACCTGCTGCCCCAATGTACTAGTTATCAATTGCTGCATAACAAATTACTCCCCAATTTAACTGTTTAAAACTGTCTTGCTCTTTATTATTTCATAGGCACAGCTTAGGTATCCATCGGCTATCGTCACCTCAAGCAGAAGGGTGGAAGATCTTACAAACTCACTCATGTAAACTGTTAGCAGGCTTCAAATCCTCGCTGGCTGTTGGTTGGGAGACATCAATTCCTTGCCACACGTGCCGTCTCCTTAAGGTTACTTATAACATGGCAGCTTGCTTGTCTCAGCACAGGCTTAGAGAGAGATAAAGATGATAGAATTCAGTCTTTTTGTAACTTAGTCTTGGAAATGACTTTGTTACCTTCTTTTGAAGCCACAGTTAAGGTACAGCCCACACTTGGGAGAGAATTACATAAGGGTGTAACTATTAGGTAGGGATCATTGGGGCTATTTTAGAGGCTGCCAACACAATGGATATTTCCCAAAGATTTGTCCTTGGGGCTCTGTTAGGGATGCTGTCTGTTCCTAGGTTTTACTTACTACGACTAAGTAGAGGACTTCCTTGGTTTCTATTCTTTTACCTCTGGCTATTCTTCATTTCCTTTTTTGAGTTCCTCTTTTCCCACCCACCTTTAAATGCTAAGCTGCCTTAGGACTATCTATCTAGGCCCTCTCTTATTCTGCAGTTCTCTCATGCTGTCTCATTTATATGTTGATGACTTCCAGATCTACTTGCACTCCACACTTGCTGTGCTCCAAACTGTAAATCCAACTGCCCAGTGGACTGCATCTGTGTGTCTCACTCCAGATAGGTCCCAAATTGAATTCCTCAATCTCTTTCTTGCCCTTCAAATTTTCTCTTCCTCAGTTGTTTTATGTTAGGCATAAGTGGAACCAAGGTACTTCATCTGGAAATGTGAGTACTTATTTGACAACTCTTTCCTTCACTTCCCTTCTTTTACAGAGTTTCAGAGTCTCTGCAGTTCCCTCTTGAATGCATTCACTTCTCTTTCCCTCTGATATTCTTAATTTCCCTGTGACCTACTCTTTGCTTTCTCAGTTTTTCACATTGCAAAGAGGAGCTTCTAAAAATTTTCACCTGATCATGTCTTCTTATTAGGCAGAGCAGGCTAGTGTAACAGACAACCCCAAGACATCATTGGCTTAACAGAGTATTTATACTCAGGTAACTCCTCAGATAACTTTCGCTGAGTGTCTTCATTAGCTTGCCCTCTGTGCAGTAAGTCAGGAACCCAGTTTCTTTCCACCTTCAGCGCCACCCTCTAGGCCTTGGAAGTTCCCATTTAGCTGTCAGGGGTGAAAGAATTGATGCTCATGAGTGAGTAGGAGGTTTTATGGACCAGGTCTGGAAGTGGCTGGGATCATTTTGGCTTACATTTCATTGGCTAGAACTTAGTCTCCTGGCCACACCTGTGCAAGAGAGGCTGAGAAATGTAGGTTAGCTATTTAGCCAGGAAGGGGAAATAAATCTTTTTGGTGAGCATCTAGCCAGTCTCTGCCCACTCCCTCATTCTCTAAGACATACCTACACCAATCCAGATCGTTTCCAGGGTTGTCGTAGGATAAAATGCAAAGTTCTGAAATGGAGTCTGTACCCACTAGAGAAGAAATCCACAAATTGGGTCTCAGTTACCTCCAGAAGACATTTCATCTTGGCCACTAGCAGGTTTAGTGTGTTGGGGATCCCCAAGTTTACCACCTCCAGATTCAATAATTCACTAGGAGAACTCACAGGGCACAGGATGTTGTTGTATTTAGGGCGTATGATTTATTACAGCAAGAGAATACAGGGCAAAATCAGCAAGGGGAAAAGTGCAGAGGAAACTAGTGCCTCTTCCAGTGGAATCACACAGGACACTATTCCTCCAGCAAAGAGTTGTGACAACACATTTGTGTGAAATGTCCAGCAGGAAAGCTCATTAGAAACTCAGTACCTAAAGTTGTTATTAAACCTTCTGCCTACTTACCACATAAAAATTTTAGGTTCCCCGAGTGAGAGCAAGTGTTAAACATAAACCACATTTTTTTTTTTTTTTTTTTGGTATGGTTTAGGCACAGTGAGCTACTCTTACTAATTCTGGAAGTGGGAATTCTCCAGAAATCTAAGTTCTGACACCAACATGACAAGCCTTTCCAGGATAGCAGTCTCAGGCTTTCTGTGTTATAATAACAATTTTCTATACAGTGAGAGGATTTTGTGTAGAGAATCTTGGAATCTGCAAAACTTTATTGATCTCATATATTGTTTTTGAAAGTATTTTTCGGGCTGGGCCGGTGGCTCAGACGGTTGGAGCTCCATGCTCCTAACTCCAAAGGCTGCCAGTTCAGTTCCCACATGGGCCAGTGGGCTCTTAACCACAAGGTTGCCAGTTCAATTCCTCGAGTCATGCAAGGGATGGTGGGCTATGCCCCTGCAACTAAGATTGAACACGGCACCTTGAGTTGAGTTGCCTCCCAAATGGCTCAGTTGGTTGGAATGCGTCCTCTTAACCATAAGGTTGCTGTTTCGACTCCCGCAAGGAAAGGTGGGCTGCGCCCCCTGCAACTAGCAATGGCAACTGGACTTGGAGCTGAGCTGCGCCCTCCACAACTGAGATTGAAAGGACAACAACTTGACTTGGAAAAAAGGCCTGGAAGTACACACTGTTCCCTAATAAAGTCCTGTTCCCCTTTCCCAATAAAATCTTTAAAAAAAAAAAAAAAGAAAGAATTTTTCTGTTTCAGTGGGGGGAAAGTTCTAACTTTTCAAATAGTTATTATTTGTATTATAGATACTCTGCATATAAGGACATAACATACACAAAATGCTGTTTTGTAACTTTTCCCCCAGTAGAGAATTTCCATTCTTTCAAACTCCATTTTTAAATGATTGCATCAATGTTTGGTGTACATGGAAACATTTATTTCCCAGAGCTGTTAGTTAGGTCAGTGGTTCTCAAACATTAAAATGCATAAGAATCACCTGCAGAGTGTGTTCAAAATACCACGTCCTATTCTGTTTCCCCAAGAGTTTGATTTTTTGGTGTAGGGTGGTGCTTAGGAATCAGCATTTTTAAAATAGTATTATAGTAAATTCTGTATTCTGTTACCCTGTTTCCCCGAAAATAAGACCTAGCCAGACAATCAGCTCTAATGCGTCTTTTGGAGCAAAAATTAACATAAGACCCGGTATTATATTAGTCAGTCTTATTTTACTATAAGACAAGTAATATTATATTAATTTTTGCTCCAAAAGACACATGAGAGCTGTTTGTCTGGCTAGGTCTTATTTTTGGGGAAACAGAGTAGGCCCCTTGAAATGAGCGTTTACTTTTGTGTTTTTCATAGCACCTAATGTGTATACATAGTATATAGAGTTAGGCTCAAATATTTGAATTAACAGAAGTGCCACCTTTAGCACATGGTATTTGTATAGTACACTGGTGTAAATTTATATGGTACACTGGAGTAAACTGGAAGGGAATCATTTGGGGCATTTTATATAATCCCGATAAAATGAAGAATGATAGTAAATTTTTCCGATTAAAAATATTTTTTATGTAAATTTACTAACAATTGTCACCCCAATAAAATTAATTAAAAAAAAAACAAAACAAAAAAAATATTTTTGAAGTTTAATGAACTTGAACTTGTTTCTGTGATTAGGTTTATGTTGGTTTTATGTTGGTTTTATGCTTGAATAGGCTACATACATTTTAAATCTCCAAATTACTGAGTCATAATCAAAGAGCTAATTTGCATAAATATGTGATACATTTAAACATACCCCTTTTTCCCCCCACAACTCCTATTCAAGCCGTTGTTCTCAGTCTAGTTGTGTAGGACACAGCTCCCTGGCCCATGCTGGTGTTATGAGCCTTGTGCTCCCCCTGCTGAGGCACTTGGTCTCCAGCTTTCGGCCCGCTGCTCACGGCAGCTCACGCAGTCCAGCTCTTGCAATGCTCTGGCTGCTCACAGCCCCCCAACTCCAGGTCGACCAGTTGTTCAGTCTTAGCTATAGAGGGTGCAGCTCGCTGGCCCATGTGGGAATGGAACCGGCGACCTCTGGCATTAAGAGCGCGGCGCTCCAACCATCTGAGCCACTGGGCCACCCACGTTTAAAGCATTTTTAAAGCCATTTGAAAAATTTAAATTTAAATATTTAAAAGTAAATGATCTTTTATTGAAAAATATAATATGGACTTTAAAAAAATACATGAACGTATTTTCAGCCAAACAGTAACAATAATTATGTAATTTTGCAGTAATGAAGAGGCTTTAATTGGAGAATTTGTATGCATTGTAGCATTGTAATGCATTGCTGCTATCTTGGATACCACTGAAACAAGGCGAGATTTCAGGGTTTTAGTCGCTCCTGTCAAGAGCCTACCACTCACCCGTGTCCATTTCACCACTCTGGACCAGTCAGTCACATCTTGGTTGACCTGGCTATGCTCCTTGGCATGTGGTATGTAAACTTCTCCAGCATCTCCCTGCTTCCCCCCACCCCAAGATTGGCAGCTGCTTACTTTCCAGCCAGTTACTAAAGCAGATGTTGAGGTGATAGAGCATCTTATCCATTGTGCTTGTAGTGGATTCTTCTATTCCCCTGATGTTATCAGAGGGTTGACTGGTTTGAGCTGCTCTCTGGAGCAACCTAAGAGACTGCCATGAGGGCTTAGAAGATCTTTGTCTCTGTTATATTTTCTACCAATTAAAGATACACCCTTTAGGAAAAGCTTTGATCTAGCTGAGGCCCAATTTTACAGATGGGGGAGAGGAGGAGGGAGAAGCATAGAGGTTCAGTCACTTGTTCAAGGCCGTCTAGCCTTGTGTTATGTGCAATCACTGGTCCTATGGCTTTAAAGTTTGGATTATTTTGAAAATTGCTCGTGCTTATCTTAAACTTTGTAAAAATTACTGTATACCCACAAAAGTTAAAATACAGTTGAGTACAAAGTTAACTGATGGAATTTTTTAGAAATTCCATCACGTGGTTATTATCCCTGCTTTAAATTATAAAAGTAATACATGGCCGCCATCCCCAGTTTTATTAAGAAAAATGAAAAGAGCAGTACAATGAACAGCCACATAATTTCTTCCTACATTCAACAATTAACATTTTGCCATATTTATTTTCTCTATATTTTTACTGAGCCATTTTGTCTGAAATGCTTCAGCATGCATCTCCTACAAATCAGGACCACCTTGCATCACCACACTATGTCTAAACCTAAGAATATTAAATACTTTTATAACATCCAGTCAATTTTAAAACTTCCCCAGTTGCCTTAAGAATATCTTTTACAACTTTTTTTGGATTAAGATGTGATTAAGATTTACATTATACTTTTTCATTTTCGTTTTGTAATCTGGAACAGACCCCACTTTTTTGTCTCCTTTTCCTGCCTGCCTGTTGGCAAGCCCAGGGTACTGGTCTGGCAGAATAATCCAACACCTGGATTTGTCTGATAGGTTCTCAGGTATAAATTGGTTTAAACTTGTTTCCTGTGAATTGATAGGTGGGGGGGTATGGTTAGCTTTATGTTACCATTTTTGGCAAGAATACTCCAAAGTGATACTTCATATTGCAACACATCAACAGGTACATATGTTGGGTAGTCTCACCATTAGTAATAAATTTTATCTTTTGGTCAAGGTATTGACTGCCATATCTCTTATATAAAGGGACATTTTTTTTTTCCCCTTTGCAATTACAAGTAATCTGTTGGGTAATACTGTGCAAATGTCGCAGCATCCTTTCACTTGAGGTTTTTTAGGCATTAGTGATTCTTCCCTGAATCAATTTTTATACAGGTTAGGGGGTTAAGAAATAGTTACTTTAATTTTCTTTCATACTTTCTAAATTTACTAGCTGGCACTTTTCTGTAAAAGGTGCATCTTACCCTTTTAAGTGTAATCATGGATTCAGGGATTCTTAACTCTACTGTAGTCATAGTCATTTTTTTTATGCTGTGATTTGAAAGGACTTTTACCATAGTATTTTTCTGAAATTGCAGAGTAAATAACAGGTCCTGTGTTCTTTAAGTCAGAATGTTTAGCTGGATTTTTTTTTTCCATCTACACATGAGAATGTGTAGAAGTAAATTTGTGGCTGCAAATAATAAACTTGATCTCCAGCATGCATTTAAAAATGATGTTTGTGATAAATTAAGAGTATATGATTTTTAAAATTGGCAATAATAAAATAAGCAGATTATTTCTACTTTTGCTCCCTCCTAAAGCATTTCGAAATGAAATTGCATTTCAGTCATATTGTAAAATTATTGGTCATGTAAGTCCCTTTTTGATCCTCAAATTTACTGATTAGTAAGAATCTCTTTCATAGGCTTTGTATCTTTCTGACATATCCCACTGAGATTTTTGTGTGTTTCATTTTTTTTTTTGTCACAGGATAACCCACACTTACCTTTGTGCTTGTTCCAAACTCGGGGAATTAATCATTTCTACAAGGAACCTTGGTTCTTTTTAGTATTTAGAAACCGGTTCTTTTTAGTACGTGTATTTAGAAACCAAGATCCAGGAGTTAGATGGGGCTCATTGCTTTTGAGATACCATTGTTTCTAGAACATTTTTTAAATTGAGATATAATTGACATACAACATTGTGTAAGTTTAAGGTATACAACGTTCTGATTTGATACATTTATATTGCAACATGATTGCCATTGTAGCTAGCTAACACCTAACACAAATTATCATTTCTTCTAGTGGTGGAAACAGTAAATCTAATCTCTTAGCAAGTTTAATGTTTATAATACAGATTTTTTAAATTTTTATTGGGTAATATTGGGGAACTGTGTTTCTCTCCAGGGCGCAGCTCAGCTCCAAGTCCAGTCACGGTTTTCAATCTTAATTGCAGGGGGCGCAGCCCACCATCCCATGCGGGAATTGAACCGCAACCTTGTTGAGAGCTCAGCCCACGCTCTCACCAACAGCCATCTGGCCGCCCTATAATACAGTTTTGTTGTTTATAATCACTATTGTGTTTTAGGTATCCAGGACTTCTTTACCTGCTATTTGCAAGTATGTACCCTTAAATACTTAACTGCCACCACCGGTAACCACCATTCTACTCTTTTTTGAGTTCAGTTTTAAAAATGTTTATTGAGATAAATTGGCATAACATCCATTTTAGGTGTGCAACATAATGATTTGATATTTGTATATGATGTGAAATGATCACCATGATAAATCTAGTTAGCATCTATCACCACACATACTGTGTTTCCCTGAAAATAAGACCAGGTCTCATATTAATTTTTGCTCCAAAAGACACATTAAGGTTTATGTTCAGAGGATGTCATCCTGAAAAATCATGCTAGGGCTCATTTTCCAGTTAGGTCTTATTTTTGGGGAAACGCGGTAGTTACAAAAAATTTTCTTTCCTTGTTATGAGAACTTTTAAGATTTACTTTAATTATAGTCACCACGCTGGATATTACATCCCCATGATTGACTGACTGACTTATTTATTTTCGTCGTCCTTGCACAGGGGCCATGCTAATCTCTATCATTTCAGCTTTAGTATATATATGTGCTGCCCAAGTGAGCACAACTTCTTTTCTAACTGGAAGTTTACCTTTTGACCACCTTTACCCATTTCACATACCCCATCCCTTCTCCTCAGGCAACCACCAATCTGTTCTCAGTATCTAAGTTTTTTTTAAGTTTCCACATATAATGGATATATAGTATTTGTCTTTGACTTGTCTCATTTAGTTTAATGTCTTCAAGGTCCATCCATGT
Organism: Rhinolophus hipposideros; assembly: GCF_964194185.1. Classification (NCBI taxonomy): domain Eukaryota; kingdom Metazoa; phylum Chordata; class Mammalia; order Chiroptera; family Rhinolophidae; genus Rhinolophus; species Rhinolophus hipposideros. The sequence goes on along the minus strand of NC_138067.1, from coordinate 10,802,631 downwards.
TGCAAATAGCAGGATTTCCTTTTTTCTCATGGCTGAATTTGTGTGTGCGTGTGTGTGTGTGTGTGTGTGTGTGTGTGCATCTTTATCCATGCATCCAATGACAGACACTTAGGCTATTTCCACATCTTGGCTATTGTGAGTAATGCTGCGATAAACATGGGAGTGCAGATATCTCTTTCATAACCTGTTTTCTTTACTTTGAATATATGCCCAGAAGGGCATCGCTGGTTTTTATTTTTATTTTTTTATTATGGTAATTCTACTTTTAATTTTTTGAGGAAGCTCCACACTGTTCTCCATAGTGGCTGAACCAGTTTACTGTCCCACCAGCAGCGCACAGCCTTTTCTCCACATACTTGGCCAACACTTAATCTCTTCTTGTTGATGGTCATCCTTACAGGTGTGAGGTGATACCTCATCCTGGTTTTGATTTGTACTTCTCTGATGATTAATAATGTTTAACATCTTTTCGTGTACGCGTTGGCCATTTCGATGCCTTTTTTTGTTGTTTGTGCTTTTGGTGTCATATCCAAAAAGTTATTGCCACAGCCAATGTCCAGGAGCTTCCCTGTGTTTTCTTCTAGCAGTTCTACGCTATCAGGTCTTATGTTTAAGTCTTTGATCAATTTTAGGTTCATTTTTGTGAATGGTGTGAAACAGGGGGTCCTGTTTGTTTTTCTCTGGTTATCCCAGCAGCATTTGTTGAAGAAACTATGCTTTCCCCATTGGATGTTAACTCCCTCAAATATTAGTTGACTATATATGTTAACAAGATTGCTGGTCTTGATGTGATACAGAAATGTGATGTGATATAGAAAAAAGAGGGTTGGGGTGGGGGTTGCAATTTTGAGGTCAGAGTGATCGTCACTGAGAAGGTGACATTTATGTAAAAAGACTTGAAGAAGTGAGGTAGGTAGCCATGTTGGTATATGGAGGGAAGAGCATTCCAGGCACAGAGATCAACTGATGTAGAGGCTTGAAGGTGGGAGAGTGCTAGAGAACACGTGAGGAGGAGGCCATTGTGGCTACATAGAACTGAGCCAGGGGGAGAAAGAAGAGGAAGCCAGAAGAGTACCTGCCGGTGGCTGGGTTCTGTAAAGATGTGTTTGTTCACAGGCCATTAAAAGGGCTAAGGTTTCCATTCTGAGGCAGTGAAGGGTTTTGAGCACAGGATGACCTATCAGAGTTTTTTATGTTTGAAAAGTTTTTTTCTCTGGCTGTTGTATTGAGTGAGAATAGACTGTAGAGAGTAAGGGTGGAAACAGGAGACTAGTTAAACTAACATAGTAATCCAAATGAGAGAGGATGATCCTTGGTTATTACAGCTGTAGAGGTGGTGTGAGAAATGGGTATAGCAGGAAGGATTTCTGGGCAGATTGATTATGGGGAGTAGGGAGACTCCCAAGACTTTGACCTAATAATAACTTTAAGGATAGAGTTGGCATCAGCTGAGATGGGGAAGGCTTTTGTATGGGTGGAACATCATTGAGGAGGAAGATCAGGAGCTCATTTTTGAACATGCTGTGTTTGAGATGTCAAGTAGGAAATTAGATACCGTGTTTCCCCGAAAATAAGACCTAGCCGGACCATCAGCTCTAATGCGTCTTTTGGAGCAAAAATTAATATAAGACTCGGTCTAATATAATATACCCAGTCTCATTTTACTATCATGTAAGATTGGCATAATATATAATATAATACCACGTTTTATTAATTTTTGCTCCAAAAGACATTAGAGCTGATGATCCGGCTAGGTCTTATTTTCGGGGAAACATGGAAATACAAATATGGACACCACGAGAGAAGTTTGGGCTGGAGATAGAACTTTGACTGAAGTAGGTCACTAAGAAAGTGAATATAGAGAAGTCCAAGGGTGCCAGTACTGTGAAGTCGAAACAGGAAGGGCCAATAAAAGACTGAGAAGGAGAGACCATTGAAATGGCATTTGAGAAATAAAGTAACAAAAGTGTGTATTGGAGAGAATGATGGGTGATTTTCTTTTTTAAACTTTTATTTAAGTGTTTTTCTAGGACCTATCAGCTCCCAGTCAAGTAGTTATAATCTGGTTGTGGAGGGCTCAGCTCACAGTGGCCCATGTGGGAATCGAACTGGCAGTCCTGTTAAAAGCACCTTGCTCTAACCACCTGAGCTAACCGGTCGCCCAGAGAGTGATGGGTTTTGCCAGGCTTCTGCTGGTTAGGATGATCACGTCCTGGTTTACACCTGTTATCTTGGTGTACATTGTGTAGTATATATGCTGCCAAAGCAAGCACTTGGTGTACATTGTTAATGGTATCCCCTTTACTTTTTTGGGGGGAGGGATATTGGGGAACTGTGTTCTTTCCAGGACCTATCAACTCCATGTCAAGTTGTTTTCAATCTAGTTCTGGTGGGTGCAGCTCACTGGTTCATGTGGGAATTGACCTGGCGAACGTGGTGTTATGAGCACCGCGCTCTAACCACTGAGAAAACCGGCTACCCTCCCTTCCATAAGTGTCCTAGTTTGGTTTAATAAATTATGTTGTCACCCCACTCATCTAATAAGGTGAGGGCTCAGGATTGGTCATTAATTTAATGCATTAACTTGTTGGGATAATGAAAATCGATTGGCTTGTTGAAACTTGTATCACACTAGTATTTTTATCCTTAGTATCCTTAGGAGTCTTTTCATTTTTTAAATTTTTAAAAAAGATTTTATTGGTGAAGGGGAACAGGACTTTATTGGGGAACAGTGTGTATTTCCTTGACTTCTTCCAAGTCAAGTTGCTGTCGTTTCAGTCTTAGTTGGGGAGGGCGCAGCTCAGCTCCAGGTCCAGTTGCTGTTGCTAGTTGCAGGGGGTGCAGCCCACCATCCCCCACAGGAGTCCAACCTGCAACCTTGTGGTTGAGAGCCCACTGGCCCATGTGGGAATCTAACCGGCAGCCTTTGGAGTTAGGAGCACGGAGCTCTAACCGCCTGAGCCACGGGGCCAGCCCCTTAGTAGTCTTTAGATGTTAATGTGGAATGGTTGTAGTTCTTGCCGTGGGGCTCTTATCAAAAGAGATGATATAGTTGAAGTGCGGAAGATCTCAGTTGTATTTGAGGAATTGTTTCTTGGAAGATTATTCAGCAGCATTTGTTTTGCTGAATTTGTGCTGCACCATAGGTAACATAATAATTAAAATAGACTGTCATAGCATCTATTTCATGCTGAAGTTATTCTGTTCGTTTTTGTCATTCTGAGAAAGGAGAAACTTTCTCTGTCTTCCAAACTACCTGTCATGAAATCTATTGCCTTTTTGTATATAATTATGTGTAATAAGCATTAATGTGTGTAATCTATAAAATAACTGCTCTTGTAAACAGCATGCTTTGAGTAATATAGTTTTAGCTGAACATAATTTGCAGAAATTCAAAATTCTGTGAATTATATTTGGCACAAAAACTGAGCATTTAGATTTAAATAAAGGGGTTCTGTTTTGACTTTGTTAGCCATACAATTTTAATGATGCTGTCACATCTGAAGGCATCCTAGCCAGTGACTTTCTTGAGTTCTTGGTTTGAGCTTAGGAGGTTGTTGTGGTTTCTTGGGCTTTCTTTCCCTCCTGGAAACAACTGTTTAGTTGAGCTTGGATGTGGAAATTCCTTAAACAACCAATGGTTTATATATATGTTGCTACATTCATTTTTCCTCTAGGTTGTTTGATATTTTACCAAAGTTTCAAATCTATCTTATCTTAAACCCACCCTAGTACTATTCCTGTGGGTTTTCTCCCATTTTCTTTATAAACGTTTGTTTGAAAAAGAAAGGTGGAAAATAAAAGATGAATACTTACGGGAAAACAACTTTAAAAGCTGTAGAAGGTGAACTCAGGTATCTTATTTAAGTTCATCAAAACCTTCTATACTTTTTTCATTAATGAGCATTTTTCCCACACAGTTTCACTTTATTCTTTTAAACAACTGCCTTGTTTGAATATGTCATAGTTTATTTAAACAGTTTTTTACAATTTTACTTTTTGCTATGGTAAACAATACTTCAGTGAAAATCTGTTTTCTTTGCATTCTTGAGGCAGTGTATGTGGAGGGATATAGTCAGTAGTGGAATTTATAGGTTCAAGGGTAGTGCAGTAAACACTTTTTACAATATTGCCAATTTGAGTTTCAGAAAAGGCTGTACCAGTTAATACTGTTGTTAACAGCCTGGTAAATCCTCTGTATATATCCTCAGTATGATGACCCTCAAACTAGGATTTTTGCTAGTCTGGTACAGAAAATAGCTACCATTGTAACATGAAGGAAACAACTTGTTCTTAGAATTTATAGCAGGCAGGTTTAGTTACATATAATGGATAGATGTAAGCACAATTTAACTTTTCACCTATTAGTCCTTTAGAATGAACAAAAACTATCTTGGCACACTTCTCAAGGCTCTCCTTTTTTTTTTTGAGGATGTGGAATGATTGCATGTGTAGAACCTTTGCTTTGTATAAACAAAACAATGTAGTCTTTCTCCATTGTTAAGATATAGTTAAAGATAAAGGTTTAAATTCCCTTACCAGGGGGCTTTTAATCTTCATGAATTTTCTGGATTTTACTCAGTGAGTTCTCATGGTAATGACAGTATGAACAGATTTCAGAAGGTGAAGCTGTGGATAAACTCAGTTCCTGGCAAAGATTTTTGTGTTGTTTCAGCAGTGGTACTTAGTGAATTTTTAAGAAAAAAACTTTTATGTTGGATTTGTTTGTTTTGGTGATAGAGTATTCCCTCAAATTCCATTTGGAATTAAACTGATAAGCAGCCCGTCATTTTAGCTATATTGCTGCTTTGGGTTTCTCTTTCTAAACATTTTAACAATACAGGAAGGAATTTGGGTTCTAGAGCCCTTACTTGCCTTTAAGTCAGCCATTCAAATAAACATACATCCTAAGATACAACTTTAAGATCAAACTGTCTGATTCTGAAGCAGTACATAAGGTTAAAGTGAATAAATGGGATCTTGTAAATAGGTTGTAGATAGTGTGATAAGGATTGAAAATGTTAGATGAGTGTTTGTTTCCACAAATCCTAATTTTAGGTAAGTACTTTCCTGCTCCTTTTAATAAGGTATAGTGTAAGTTATCATTTTGAAATAGATAAATAGAAATACCAAATATTTTTGGGTGTCTTTTTAAAATACAACTTTTTTGGGGGATATTTTCTTTTTATACTGGCCCTAATTTTAAAACTTGACATTTTTTTAATCAATAGTGGTTGAGACACTTAAAATTTTTTTTTTTGTTTTCGGTCCTCAGTGGTATTGCAGGTACTAGGAGAGGTGAAGGCTATTTAACCATTTTTCCCTTAATAAAAATTTAATTTAAAAATATGAATTTTTTTCTTTAAACAGGTGCCATGTTTCAGAACAGAGTAAGACTCCTGGTAAAGAAGAACTGAAGACATTGTACAGATACCAGATATAGGCTAATTACAGAGAAAGCATTAACCTGCCTCTGAGGTGACTAAAGGGGAATAATGGTGATTTTGCGCCGGGCTCGGCCGCCTGCTTCCGCCCCAACCAGCAATGAATCTTGACTCGCTCTCGCTGGCCTTGTCTCAAATCAGCTACCTGGTGGACAATTTAACCAAGAAAAACTACCGAGCCAGCCAGCAGGAAATACAGCATGTAAGTAAACGAGTACCATTTAAGGAATGAGTATGCAATGGAAAGAAAGTTGGAAATGTATCTGAATACGTTGCATGAACAGTGTCTTAACTTTTGCCCCTTATTTCAAGTGATTTCAGCTTAATATATAAAACCTTATCCCAATTTTTAAAAAAGAATCCACAGATTTATTAAAATTTTCTATAATAATTGTTGAATATGATCTGATTTATTTTGATTTAGACTCATTTATTGTTTCTTTTTTTAAAAAGCTTTTATTTTAAAGTGTTTTTTCAGGACCCATCAGCTCCAAGTCAAGTAGTTGTTTCAATCTAGTTGTGGAGGGCACAGCTCACAGTGGCCCATGTGGGGATCATACCGGCAACCTTGTTGTTAAGAGTATGGCGCTCTAACCAACTGAGCTAACAGGCCGCCCCCATTTTCTGTTTCTTAAAAACACTCAGATACACTTAACTAAAACTCACCCTTTTAAAATGTAAAATTCAGTAATTTCTAGCAGATTCACATAGTTGTTCAACCATCACCATCTCATTCCAGAATGTTTTCATCACCCTAAAAAGAAACACCTCAATCCATCAGCAGTTGCTCCTCATTTTCCTCTCCCTTCAGCCCAGTCCCTGGCAACCACTAATCTACTTTTCACTTCCATGGATTTGGACATTTTATATAAACGGAATCCTACCTTATGTGGCCTTTTGTGTCTGCTTTCTTTCACTCAGCGTGTTTTCAAGGATCATCCATGTTGGAGCATATTGTCAGTTTAATCCATTTGCGGGTGTTCCACATTTATCAGCTGGATAATTAGGTTTCCTGTTTCCACTGTTTGGCTATTGTAAATAGTGCAGCTATCAACATTCGTTTACAGGTTTTTGGGTAGATGTTTGTGTTCAATTTTTGGGGTATATACCATGTTTCCCCCAAAATAAGACCAGGTCTTATGTTAATTTTTGCTCCAAAAGACGCATTAGGGCTTACATTCAGGGGATGTCATCCTGAAAAATCATGCTAGGGCTTCTTTTCCGATTAGGTCTTATTTTCGGGGAAACAGGGTAGTGGCAAAATGGGAATTTTTTTGTTTGAGAGTCTAATATCATGTGACTCCATCTCATAATTTGGTGAAAAACTGAGGCCAGGAAAAGTTAGCCCTTGCCAAGTTCAGTGGCAAATCTGGGAGTAGTGCCCATGTCTCTGGAGTTCCTGTATGGAATTCTTTTCTATTGTTGTAATAACAATATCAGTAACTGCTGAAGCTTTTGAGTGCTTGTTGTGTACCATGCATTACCATGTTTCCCTGAAAATAAGACCAGGTCTTATATTAATTCTTGCTCCAAAAGATGCATTACGGTTTATGTTCAGGGGATGTCATCCTGAAAAATCATGCTAGGGCTTATTTTCTGGTTAGGTCTTGTTTTTGCGGACACATGGCACCAAAGAATGGAATTTTGGGGTTAGATGGTAATCCTGTCTTTAACTTTTTTGTGGAATTGCCAGATTGTTTTTCAGAGCACTGCATCACTTCTTTCCCACCAGCACTGTATGAGGGTTCCAATTTTTCCTTATCCTTACCAACACTCATTATTACATGTCCTTTTGCTTTTAGCCATTCTAGTGGATGTGAACTGATATCTCATTGTAGTTTTGATTTATAGCTAATGATGTTGAAAGCATCTTTTCACGTGCTTATTTGTATGTTTTGGGGGAAATGTCCATTCAAATCCCTTGCCCCTCCTTTAAGTCTTTTAAAATTGTTCTCAAGTGGTTTTGACTCAGAGCATTTCATTCAATCTTTATGAAAGTTAAATAGTATTCTGTACCTTAGTTTAAGTGATTTTACTCCCTTCCCATTTTAAAATCAAACGGAGTATCAGAATTGTATATATTGTTAAATTATTATAACCTTTTTCTGTTTTCCTTGTCTTTGGGGTGTGTGTGTGTGTGTGTGTGTGTGTGTGTGTGTGTGTGTTGGTTTAATTTTATTTTTAAAATAGGTAATATTAACCCAACTAACCCCAGTTACCCATTTATCCTACCTACAGGGAACAGATGTTAGCTGTTTATTAACTGTTTTTCCAAAGATACTTGCATATACAAAAAGGGAATATTTCTCATCCCTTTTCATCTGTTCTGCATCTTTTATTTATTTACTTATTTACGTTCTGTATCTTGATTTTTTTTTTTTTTTAATTCACCAGTCTGTCTTGGAAGTCATTTCTTATCCATACATGAAAAGCTTTTTCATTCTTCTAAGGACGCATAGTAAACCCTTGTGCAGATGAATTACAATTTACTATTGATGGACATTTCGGTTATATAAGTTTTTTTGTTTTTTCCCCTCTATTGACAGTGGTGTTACAGAGTTGTTTCTTGCAAGTAATCTAGTCCCTATGTGATTTTTTTTTTTCTTTTCACGTAGTACTGCTTCTCTGGTATATTTAAATATAAACAGGTGTGTATGCATATGGAGTTTATTGCATTTGATGCTGCTTTGATGAATTATAGTGCTTAAGTTCATTTGTCCTGTTAACCTAAAAATAAAAGGTCAAAGTAAGAGGCAACAAGCATTTATTTGAAGATCAAAAAAGAATAGCTATTCGGGAAGCACTGAATCAGGCAGAAACCCAAGTAGTGTTCCAATTAGGAGAAAAAGGCAAGGGGTATTTATGAGAAAGGGACCTTCATCAGTAGAAGGAAGGCATTTCTTTTGGTACAGATAAGCTAACTTTTTCTGTCTGTATCTACTCCTAATCTCTATCCCTATGAATTTTCGTTTAATTAAGAGTTTACTAACCTCGTGTATGATGTAGTCTTCTGCATTAGCCTTGTGCTATAGCATACCTTCCAATCTTCCAATTCAAATCTTTATTTCAGGGATATTTTTGTTGTCTTTGAATGTTTTTCATTTCTTGTGGATTGAGATATATTGATTATTAGGTGGTTATTTTTTCTGTGAGATTTTTGCCCCGTGTTTCTTTCCTAAGCATTGCAAAATTGCTTTCATTTCCTTCTGTTATCTTGTCCTTGAATCATTATTACACCTTTTGAGACTCCCCCGCCCCTTTTTAAAAAATTTACCACAGGTTAAAAATTCCTGAAAAGATATCAACTTAGGCACCTTTTAGTAAAGGTGTGTATTACATACTCCAAACCTTTATCAATACATATGAAGGAAAAGAAAAAAAAATTGGAGGAGAGAAAGCAATATGTCCATTTAAAATGGTCAGGAATCAAGATTATTGATTTAATCAATTTAATTATTTGTCCTTGAAAATGGTAAATGCGTGTTTGAACAAAGTTCTCCATGTCTCCCCCATCTCAAAAATCACAGCGACCTATCTGTGATCTATTTTAAGATCAAATAAAGGCTATGCTTTTTCATAGACTGAGTTCTTGTTAGCCTTTAAAGCCAACTTAGACTTAAAATTAAAAACAGAATCACCTTAATCAGAGAGAAGAGCTATTGAAAAGTGCATTTCAATCATACTCCCATCAATTTAAAATTTAAAATATTAATATGATCTGTCCAAAATTACCTAATTTCATTTTTAGACATATATACGTAATTGCCCAAAATAACTGCATCCCATATTTTAAAAAATTCTTTAGCACTGCGATAAATTAGTGGCTGGAAATTTCTAACCGAGCATAACTCAAAGATCTTCAAACTTGCATGGACTCGTGGCCAAGAAAGACACAGGGAAAACTTTATATGTGCACCCTATGTGTTCAAAACTAACTCAAAATTTATGTAAGGATACTTCTCTTACCAGTCTGAGACTTTCCCCCTTAAACAAAACAGTTCTATAATTACTTTGAGGCTATGGAATGCTATTTGTCTGAACTCTTCTGTTTGTTTGCTTGTTTGTTTGTTTGTTTTTGGATCCTTTAACTTTTGTATGTTCTTTACCTGTTTTTTTGTTTCTTTGCTCTGTTTTAGTTTTTCATATAGGTTCCATGCTGAATTTTTGGATTTTATCATTACAGAAGTATTGTAGAATGCCTTTGATATAGTTACTTAATGTAGCCTAAAGATTTTTCGATTGTTATAAGGCAGTTACTTAATTAAAACTTGGAAGTATTTTACTGTTCTCCCCTGCCCAGGTGGGTGGAACGGTATGAATTTTAAGTAAAAATGTATAGGACTTAATCTTAAGGGACGAATAAAATCTTATTTCAGCATTTTTGCAACCCAAGATCATGTTTTTTAAAAAACCACTTTAGGGCCGTCTCGGTGGCTCAGGAAGTTAGAGCTCCATGCTCCTAACTCCGAAGGCTGCTGGTTCGATTCCCACACGGGCCAGTGGGCTCTCAACCACAAGGTTGCCAGTTCAATTCCATGAGTCCCACAAGGGATGGTGGGCAGCACCCCCTGCAACTAAAATTGAACACAGCACCTTGAGTTGAGCTGCCGCTGAGCTCCCGGATGGCTCAGTTGGTTGGAGCGCGTCCTCTCAACCACAAGGTTGCCTGTTCGACTCCCGCAAGGGATGGTGGGCTGCGGCCCCTGCAACTAGTAATGGCAACTGGACCTGGAGATGAGCTGCGCCCTCCACAACTAAGAGTGAAAGGACAACAACTTGAAGCTGAATGGCACCCTCCACAACTAAGGTTGAAAGGACAACAACTTGACTTGGAAGAAAAGCCTGGAAGTACACACTGTTCCCCAATAAAGTCCTGTTCCCCTTCCCCAGTAAAATATTTTTAAAAAAACAACAAACCCACTTTAGTTTTAGAAGAAAAAACAGTTGCTCTTAATGAAGGACAGTATGTATGTATCACAGGAGGAGTACTGCTAGTAGCCATAAGACATGCTTTATGATCCTACCACCAGTCAGCATGTTACATGTGGCACTTGTCTTTAGTCGTTGCAACCTTGATTTAAAAAAAAAATCTTATCTATAATAATCTGATTGTGTCTATATACATATATTAGGGTAGTGGTGAAGATTGAGTGGCTGTAAAAGCAATTGTAAAATTAAATAAATGTAAAGGATAAGAAGGGATATTTATAAAATTTTGCTGATCCTATTTAAAACAAAAACTTCAAATTTTTTTTTTCTGGCCATTGACAGACTAATGGAATGTGTCCTCCATTTTTTTAGGTTGGTATAACATAACAGTACCAATTAAGTCAGTATGTTAACCATTATCTGGTCCCCTGATTCCCTCTGGAATTATTCCTCAAATGCTGTTCCTCCAGCTCTACTTGTAGTTGTCACCTCAATATTTTAAGTCTCAGCTTATATGTTATGTCTTTAAGGAATGGATGGTCTCCCTGATGTCTTGCCCATAAGTATCACATGACCCTGTTATATTTTCTTCATACGACAGTTAATATTATCAGAAATATTTTGCCTGTACTTCCCCCACAAAAATGTACTTCATGAGAGCTATGGAACTCATCTTGAGTGGTTATTTAGTGTGTACTCCACAAAGATTTGTAAAGCCAGATATTTTTGCTCTTTTGAGGGTAAGGTCTGGTTGGTTGGAGCATAGGTAATTCTATTCTTAATTTGAATTGGCACTTTAAGATAATGTCTTTAGCATTCCAAGGGATAAGAAAAAATAATCTCTACCTTTATAGAATTTAAGGAATGATAACCCACAAAACCAACACGTTGTTAATAGATTCACAGTAATCTTTAGAGTTACAGAAATTCTTAGTATCTGATTATGTAGATTTTAACTTGAAGATGTCGTTGGGACAAAGTAGAAACTGGTTTTACTTTTAGCTACCACATTTTCTGGATGGGGAAAACTGAAACTGAAATAAAGTTAACTTAGCCAGCTGTCGCATAATTACCATGACACAATGGAAAAACACAGGCTTTGGTGTTTTACTGTAAATCCAGATTTTTCAATTCGTAAGTTGGATTTTAGGCTCATGGCATCTGATTTAAGTGTCCACCTCTTCAAGTATAAAAATGGGAGTCATTATCGTCAGAGTTGAAGATTAAACCAAGGAACCTCAGTACCATATTTAGCCCAAAGTAGGTAGTTAAGTATTTATTATTTATTAATGTAGCATTTAATAACCAAATGACTACTCTGCACATATAGTATACTAAGCTTTTTTCTAGACTAGACATGAAGAAGTGAACAAGCTGAACAGATTCCGTGTTCTCATGCGACTTAAGTCTAGTGAGGGCCATAGAAAGCAAACATAACATCAGGTGGTGGTAAGTACTGTGGAGAAAGGTAAAGCAGGGCAAGGGGTCATATTGATATTTCAGGGAGGATACTTAGGAAAGGCCTCACTAAGGAGATGGCTGTAGAGCAGAGACCTAAAGGAAGTCAGAGAACAAAAGCATGTGTAGATATCTGGAGTTATTCTAGTTAGAGGGAATTAACAAGTACAGATGTAGGTTTGAGGAACAGCAGGAAACTAGTGGAGCACAGTGGCAGCATCTAAAGTACTGAGGTCAGACCAGTTCCTTTAAGGCCTCGCCTTGTAGACTATCGCAGTCACAGTTGGGTTATATTTTTAGGATAAAAATCATGCATAGAAAAAGTGCTGCTCTTGTGAGTCCAGTTTAAATTGCTGCCTTACAACTTACAAAAGTATTCTTACTACATGTCATCTATGCTACTTCTTGGTGTTTTTAGTGTAGATGTTTGACCAAAGCATAGTTATATGGGCCGTTTACTGGTGGTCTTTTCCTTCTGTGCTTCCTGCCAGTAACTGTAGGAAACATTTTAGTAATCAGTAATTGTAAAATATTGGTACCTCCATCCCAGTAATTCCTATAACTTATTCCTAAATGAACCTTAATGTAACTTGGAATTTTGCTCTAGAGCTTGATTTATTTATTTATTTTAATTTCCCTTAATGTTGAGTACAAACTCTTATTTTTGGTCTTTTTAGATTGTGAATCGGCACGGTCCTGAGGCAGACAGGCATTTGTTACGCTGCCTATTTTCGCATGTGGATTTCAGTGGCGATGGTAAAAGCAGTGGCAAAGATTTTCACCAGGTATTTGGGGCTTATCAAGTTTATGTCCACTTAGATGTAATGAATTACATTTGGGCATAGCGTATGTAGCAAACAACACATACAAATAGCACCCAGAAACAATCTTAGCTAAATGGTTAAAAGATACAGGGACTACCCCACGTTTTTTGGCCTTCCCTTCTCCCATATGGCTGCAGACCATTACAACTACCTAGTTCAGGCTTAGAGAGCTGGGGTGAGACCTGCCTAAAGGAAGCAGGAATGTGGGGAAGTTCTGCCTGATAAGTGAGGCAGAGGGGAGATCGCTTGTATTAGATTGAGTTTCTTTGACTTGATTCTCAATCTGGTAAATTTGTCACGATATTCCTTATAGTTATCTTGTCAATGACTGTTCTATAGAGGTTTTGGTTTAACGCTTGTTGCTAATAGACTTTAAGTAGTTTAAAATAATTTTTAAAGAGCTGCCTTTGATTATATATAAACAGTATACAATATTGGATTACACTTTAATGTTCTGAGCACCTCTGCTTCTGTTTGTGCCAGATGATGACTGTTAGTGCTAATGAAAATTCATTTTTATTTTTAAAGACTCAGTTTCTGATTCAGGAGTGTGCGTCGCTGATCACAAAGCCAAATTTTATTTCCACGTTGTCCTATGCCATTGATAATCCATTGCACTATCAGAAGGTTTGTATTGCTTTTATCTTTAGTAGTCCTTAAGATGTGATCCCTTACTAAATTTTCTAAAGAGGCTGTAAACCTGATCTCATAATGCCAAATATTAATTTTAAAATTTCAAGTATAGTTACATTGGGGTTTTTGTAGCTTTCTAACAAAATCATGACAGTTAATAGATAATAGAATTTTACTAAAACCAGATCATGTGAAGGCTTAAGTTTGTTAGCCAACTGTTCTAGGACATGGTATATTGTTTCTAGCAGCACTACACAGTTAATGTCACTGCCATGTAATACCATAATTGAGTGAACAAGTGCTTTTGCATACTTTCTGAGAATGGTGAGTTCTTGTTTTAAAATTAAGTTTGGTTTGTTTCAGAGTTTAAAGCCTGCACCCCACTTATTTGCCCAGCTGAGTAAAGTTCTCAAGTTAAGCAAAGTACAAGAGGTAAGTGATTTAAGAAAAGAGATGTAGCCAATATGAAAATTAAAAGCAGCGATTTGGCTCTTTGCTCAATCTGACCCTTCTTGTTTCAGGTAATTTTTGGCCTTGCTCTCTTGAATTCTTCCAGCTCGGATCTCAGAGGTTTTGGTAAGTTCCTGTTTCCCTAAAGATCCTATAGATTCTTCACGTTCTAGGCTTTTTTGAATCTTGAGACCCATAGTTGTGGATTTAGAGAATAAGGATAATGTAAGATGATTTTTTTGGGTCTCTTATGTATGTATGGCAGAAACACATACAATTTACCTTCATAACCATTTTTAAGTGTGTAGATCAGTAGTGTTAACTGTGCTCACATTGTTGTGTAACATGTTTGGAATTTCTTCATGGTGCAAAACTGAAATACTGTACCCCATAGAACAACTCTCTGTTTCCGCCTGCCCCCAACCCCTGGCAGTTGGTCTCTTATTTTATACCTACCTAATAGAGCTATGGAACATTAGAGGGTGAAAGGTAAGTTGGTGAAATGAGAATGATGTCATCTATATTTTGATAGTATGTGACTTTTTACCTGTTGTAGTGCAAAAATAACTTGTGGCGTTTGGTTTACCTTTTAGCTGCTCAGTTTATCAAACAGAAGCTTCCAGATCTTCTGCGTTCTTACATTGACGCAGACGTCAGTGGAAATCAAGAAGGTGGCTTCCAAGATATAGCAATAGAGGTCCTACACCTCCTCCTCTCCCATCTCCTCTTTGGACAGAAGGGAGCCTTTGGAGTTGGACAGGAGCAGATAGACGCTTTTCTTAAGACGCTGCGCAGAGGTAAAGGAGTGTCTAGCCTACAAAAGATGATTTCTTTGGACAAACACAGTGTTCATCCAAAGGAGTTTAGACTACAAGTGAAGACAATGATTTACCTTTATGTTCTTAAGTTGGTAATATTTAAGGAAGAGAGTATTTCATAATTTAAAGTAAAAAGTGATAAAAGCCTCATTATAGAAAAGGTGCAAAATGAACATACCTTCATCAATAATCTTGTTATATCAATAATCTTGTTATAAATGTAATCTTAGTTTTAAGACGTATATTTCTTTGTAATCTTTTTTTCTCCATTAGGGAGGCAGACTACATTAAAGTGACATGCTCTTTTTAGTTTAAAAAAATGAGTCACTTTTGATATACCCACTTTAACTCCTTGGCTACTGGTATTGTTATGCTAACAACTCCTGATTCTATTGTCATTCTTCCTCTGATCCTTCTTTTAGAGAGATAAGTAGTCTTTTTAAGATAAATCTGTGATAGTGGACTAACCACTATCCTTTTTTACTTATGTTTGTTTAGTTTAATTTTAACTTTGTCAGTGATAGGAAGTTTTCCACTTGTCATTTAGATAGATTCTGATATTTGTTTCTGATGCTACCCTTGTATTGGATTTGATAACCTTATTATGATAGTTTAAAGTCATATTTAGGGTATGAATTGGTGAATAGATACTGGGGTCCTAGTATATAAAATTTAAAATATACTTGTGAGCAATTTCTGTGATACAGAAACATTCAAAGTCTGGAATTGATGTTGAAGTCATAACTTGGGCTAGATGGTATGGAAAACTGAACAAGCTTTGCTTTAAATATGAATTTGTGGAAGGCTCAGGTTTGAGGGGCTTTTAAAGAGAGTAAACGAGGATAGTTTGTTTTTAATAGTATAGCACGTGTAATCTTTTTTTCCTTCTTCAGATTTTCCCCAGGAACGCTGTCCCGTGGTGCTTGCACCACTTTTATACCCTGAAAAACGGGACATTCTAATGGACAGGATCCTGCCTGATTCTGGAGGGGTAGCTAAAACCATGATGGAGAGCTCTTTGGCTGATTTCATGCAAGAAGTAGGCTATGGCTTTTGTGCAAGGTAAGCCCTTAAGATTCCTTAATGTGTTACCATCTTTGCCTCTCAAGAATTTTGCTTCTAAATTTAATCTTCCACGTACTGGTTTTGGTGGCTTCTATAAATATCCTAGTGACTAAATTTCTATCTCTTTGTCCCTTCTAGTTTCTCAAATTTAGGCATCAGAGTTTGCTAACTTAGTTGCCACAATAGGTGTTCTTTTGAGTGGGAGAGAGCATTGATACAAGTGTTTCTCCTGTTGCTGTCACCTGCAATTTCGTCACTGTACTATCATCTTCCATCATCTTCCTTTTCTGCCTTTTTTATACCCTGCCTTTCGTATGTTTTTGTCACCTGCCCGGGGCACGAAAGGAAATTTTGAAACAATTTAGTAGCACTATGACTGTCATATAGTGGATTGCTAATATTTTTGTGACAGTAAGTTATTAAGATCATTAATATACTTTAACTTCAAGTATAACTTTTAATGTTTTAAAAACTCATATAAACTACATATCCGCTTCTGTTTTGAAAGTGTATTTGTTGTGTATATGTACTTGGCATAAAATTTTTGTTTAAACTTCAAGATGCAAAGTGAAAAGTTAGAATGTATTTTCAAGGTTTTTTTTTGCACATATCAGAATAATCAAACTCACCTTGAATATCAGTATTTTAAAAAGTAATTTGATTCATACCGAAGTTTGAGGAGGATAATTTTATGTATCTTTATGAAAGATACTCTTGGCTCATTTTCCTCATTGCTCTTTTAAACTTTTTCTGTTCAGTTAAGTATAAGTGGGTAGTTTTTATATTCCTAACTATATAAAAGTAACAAGAAATTAAACTTTTTACTCTGCCTACATTAGTAAAACTAGAGTTTTCACTCAAGGGCCCAGTTTATATTAGTATTTCTTAACCTTGGTATTGACTGTGGTAGTGTTTTTCTGAAGTTAAATTTCTGTTTCAGTATTGAAGAATGTCGTAATATAATCATGCAGTTTGGTGTTCGGGAGGTCACAGCTGCCCAGGTAGCAAGGGTTTTGGGAATGATGGCTCGAACTCATTCAGGATTAACAGATGGAATTCCATTACAGGTAAGTGTAGAAATCAGCTATTTACTGACTTGAAGTCCACCCCTCTTTGTTTTGTTTATTAAATTACAACATGGTTGATTGTTCTACCAACCAGAGCATAACACGTTAAGTAGTTGGGTTTGCTTAATTCAAATTTTACTTCTACAGAGTATCTCTGCTCCTGGCAGTGGGATCTGGAGTGATGGAAAAGATAAAAGCGATGGAGCACAGGCACACACGTGGAATGTGGAGGTCTTGATTGATGTTCTCAAAGAACTGGTGAGTACTGGAATCATGTTTTTACATTCATGGTGTTAGTGTGATGTAGCCCACAGAAAGTAAATTTTAATGAAGAAAGTGCCTAGCCGAATGAGAGCAGCAGTGTTTTTTAGTCCTGCCTTCACGGCTTAGCAGTAATGGTGTCTGAGATAATTGTGTATTGGAGACAGTGTGTAATCAGATTCCAGTTTTGTTCATTTGGAGTTGTTGCTACTAAGTTTCTCCCCACTCTTCTTCTGCCTCCCCCCCTCACTCCAGTTCAAGTCGTTGTTTCTTACTCTAGTTGTGTAGGACACAGCTCCCCTGCCCAAGCTGGTATTACGAGCCTTGGGCTCGTCTGACTGAGGCAGTCGGTCGTCCGCTCACAGCAGGTCATGCCGGCTGTTGACCTCTAACGCTGGCTGCCGGCCGCTCATGGCAGCACACGGTATAGCACACGGCAGCCCACAGCACCTCACGCTGGCTCCCGGCCACTCACGGTGGCACATGGTAGCCTGTTTCAGCACTCAGCAGCCCATGGCCGCTCACGCTGGCTGCTGGCCACTCACAGCAGCCCACGGCAGCTCATGCCAACCTCGGCTGCTCATGGCAGCCCAATTCCAGGGAGAGCTGTTGTTCACAATCTTAGCTGTAGAGGGGCTGTAGAGGGGCTGTAGAGGGTGCAGTTCACTGGCCCGTGTGGGAATCAAACTGGTGACCACAGTGTTAGGAGCACGGCGCTCCAACCACCTGAGCCACTGGGCCGGCCCTACTAAATTTCAAGTGGCACTGGTCGAGGAGATTTGGTAAGCTGTTGGTGGTTTGGGTTTTTTTTTTTTTTTTTTTGAGGGACCAATTTACTGCAAATAATGATTGTGTGAGAAATTATTGAGGAGAAAGGGGCCTTCTGAATATTTTCTGGAAGGTGCAACAAAAAGCCTGTCAACCTTGCTTATAGTGGATAGGGATAATTAAAATCCAGACATATCCTACTACTCCCTCTTCTGGAATATCCGCAAACTAAGTAATAGGCTCCCAGATAACCAAATTACCTCTCCTAAAATGTCGAAATACTTAAATAAAACATAAAAGAATAAACTTAGACATTAAAAGGGTGTGAAGAAATTTAGTCAGTGCGAGAGTAGTGGAGTCAGGATGTAATACCTTCTATCTTGTTCATAAAATGTCAAGAAACAAAACAATATTTGAGTAAAGACTACTATCTATGCATATTTATGATCTTCTTTATAAAGTGTCAGGTCATATATAGAGTTGGTGCCAAAAAAATGTATACACTTTTTAAGAAAGGAAAAAACTGTATTGAAATTACACTGATGCTAACCATTTTGAACACCTCTTGCAGAAGTCAAATGTGACATTTATCTTTTGTTATGAGTATACATTGAGTATTACAATTTTAATAGTTTTTTTCCTTTCTTAAAATGTGTATATGGTTTTTTTTGGTACCCTCTGTATCTTGTCAGGTCATATATTCTATTAATTTTATTTTCACCTTTGTAACATAGGTAAAATCGAGTTATAGAAAATCATTCTGTTTTCTATATTATCTTACTACTAACAATTTTTTTCCCTTAATGTATGAATTTATGGTGTTCAAACAGATTCTCCATTAGTAATGGAGGGGGAAAATACTTGATTATGGTAGAAAACTTGAAAAGTGTAAAAGAAAAGCAAAGTAAAACCTGTTAACATCACTTACGGATAACCAGTTAATGTTTTATGCTGTGGTTGTCTTGCAAAAGTGAAAACGTGCCCTTTTCACTCAGTATTTTCACTTTGTATTTTATTGCCCTGTTGAAAATACTTTTTTAAAACTGCAGACAAGGACAGTAGTCCATGTATCTGAACCTATTTTCTTTTTTTTTAACCTATTTTCTGATTTCAGAAAGTGAAAGGATACAAATTTAATGCCTTGCACGGTGGGTCTGAATAATTGAATCAGTAACCTCTTTTCTTTTTCCCTTTTATTCTCGTATATTAGAGTTTTCTGTACATTTTTTGGAGGCAGGGAGCAGAAGACAATTTCAGATACACGCTGGGTCAGTGATTTGTTTTTCGATTGCCCACCAAGGATGGGAGGAGGAATCCAGAGGGGCATGCCTGTGGATTTACAAAAGTTGTCTCTATCTAGGATAATGGTATTTAACAGTGCATTTATGGTTCTGTTCTGTGGCAGTCAGTTTTTGAAATAAATTTTAGAAAGAAAATATAGTTTTCTAAACATTATTGTTGCCTTAGAGATAGCACCTCATTTGCAGTTTGTTCTTTGTACCATATACAAAGAAAGCATTAAAGTCTTAATGGGTTAAAAAGAGTTGCCTTAGAGCAAAACTAAACCGGATATGATGCCTTGGTTGGAGATTTTTTTTTTCTTAGATTTTTTTTTATTGGGGAAGGGGAACAGGACTTTATTGGGGAACAGTGTGTACTTCCAGGACTTTTTCCAGGTCAAGTTGTTGTCCTTTCAATCTTAGGTGTGGAGGGTGCAGTTCAGCTCCAGGTCCAGTTGCCGTTGTTAGTTGCAGGGGGCGCAGCCCACCATCCCTTGCGGGAGTTGAGGAGTTGAACTAGCAGCCTTGTGGTTGAGAGCCTGCTGGCCCATGTGGGAATCGAACTGGCAGCCTTTGGCGTTAGGAGTACAGAGCTCCAACCACCTGAGCCACCAGGCCGGCCCCCTTAGTTGGAGATTTAAATACAAAACGTGCACAGCTTTTTTCCTTTCAAGCATAAAATGTACTTATTTGTGCAGTGTTTGGTAAATTATTTTCTATAAACTTGTTTCTTTTGTGTTTCTTTAAGGAGTGTCATATGCTTAAAAAGAGTACCTTTCCATAGAACATTTTTTAAATGTAATTTTCAGTCATTTTGATGTAAAGAATCTAGACAACTTTCCCTGATGCATACGTTAGTACGCTTGTAGAGGAGATCTTTAATTAATTAAGAATGGTGTTTAGTATAATCAATTTATTTTTGTCACTTTGTTCCAAGGTAGTAGAATCTTGGTGTAAAGACAAGGCACTTGGTGAAGAGTTACTGTTTTGGACATGTTGGGATGGTAGTATTCACTGGACCAAGTGGAAGAAGAAAGAGTTCCCATTTATGCACTCACCTCACACCTTCTGAAGTATGGCATGAACTGAAAGGTTGAAGTACCTTGGTAGTAGTAGAACCAGTTCATTTTGAATATTAAGGACTTCACCTTTCTAAGTCTCTTTGGAAATGCCAGAAAGATTCAGATTATTTTGAGTTTATAAATAGAACATCTTGATTGAATTTCAAATTTAATTTAGCTCTTTGGATAAAGCATCAAAATATGTACACTTTCGTTCATTCAACTTGGAAATGTTTTTCTCTTTTAGAACCCAAGTTTGAATTTCAAGGAAGTAACTTATGAACTCGACCATCCTGGATTTCAAATTCGTGACAGTAAAGGACTTCACAATGTGGTTTATGGCATTCAGAGGGGTCTGGGTATGGAAGTGTTCCCAGTAGACCTCATATATAGACCTTGGAAACATGCAGAAGGCCAGGTAAATGAATGGTGTTTAGTTCTAGATGGGGAACAAAATAATGACTTATACTATGCCATCTATTCATTGATTAAAATATTCTTTTAAAGTAGAAATTGTTTTGCGTGGCTCAGAAAAGCAAGAGAATTTTGAAGGAACGTAGTTGTAGTTTAGTATTAGTCAGATTCAGTTGAAATATAGAAATCAAACTGTTTATTGATGTTTGTCTCCAAGGCCATTTCATTATATATACCTTTCATACCTTGTCTGGTTTTGAAAGAACAAGTAATTAAGATTTTAAAGGGAAATTGTCATTCTAATAACCTTGTGATTAAGATTAGCCTAATGAAAGACAATGTTTCAGATTTTCATAGCATTTACAGTCAGTTATGGTGGTAACAACTTTTTTCTCTTGTTCCAGCTCTCCTTTATTCAGCATTCCCTTATAAATCCAGAGATCTTCTGTTTTGCTGACTATCCCTGTCATACTGTTGCCACTGATATTCTGAAAGCACCACCCGAGGATGACAATCGAGAAATTGCCACATGGTAAGCACTCCCATCTAGCTTTTCTTGAAAGAAAAGAAGAGACCCTTTCTTGAAAGGGTCACTTACACTTTTTTGAAACATAAAATTAATAGTGGGAAACTACATGGTTAAAAGGTTTAAATGAAACCGTATTTTTAGTGAGCCTGGTTACCTTAAATTTTTAGAGTGGTGTTGGTGGACAGAAATCTATTTTTAGTCCCTTTATTACTAGATAGTTACATCTCTCTTCTTGTAAAGTCTTCCGTTGGATATTTTCTGAAACTATCAACATTGGAAGGAGGTTCGTACCGTATGTCTCTTAGTGTTAGATCACTCTCTTTGTAGATTTGCCCTTTCTTTTTGTCTTTCTGTCTGTCTTTCTATCTTCATTTCTTTCTCTCTTTGTAGCTCAAGATGGCCAACTCATCAAATCCAGTACTTTTAGTCAAATTACCTAGGTTCTTAGACTTCCAATTCCAAGTTTCTGAGGGAGAATCTGACTCTGGCCCAGTAGGTTCCTCATGGAACTCTAATCACTTCTCTCTGGGGACATGAGGTGTAAGGATAGTGAAAGCCCTTCCATTACTGTTGAGATGCACACGTGGCTATAGGGAGGGGGCATGGACTGGATTGGTCCCCGAAAGCATTTACTTTATATTTCATTCATTTCCCAACTATACTCTGCCGGGACCCTTGTGACGTGTATGATATTATTGTTTTTATTTTTCTGGCTGTGGGTGGTAGTTTTAGGGCAGTTTAAAGCCCTTTAGATATTGCCAAATCTTCTAAAACGAGATGGTAAACTTCCTGTAAAGGGATAGTTAACACCTGGCTTTGCTTTCCAGATGGTCTCTGTAGCAACTACTTAACTCTTTATTATAGAACAATATAAATTTGGGTGTGGTTCTGTTCCAACAAAACATTATTAACAAAAACAGACAGTGGGTGGATTTTCCTTGTGGATGTAGTTTGCTGATCCCTGTTCTGAAAGATTGACCTAAGCAGTGGTTTGTTGTAAAGTGTGCCCTTTTCCTAGGTGCTAGCTAACATTGAATCTGCAGGTTTGGTTGATTTTATTTTTCTCCCCTCCCGTTAAGTTTAATGTGTATACCCCTTTTCCTCGAAAGTAAGACCTAGCCGGAAAATCAGCTCTAATCATCTTTTGGAGCAAAAATTAATATGAGACCAGGTACTATATTTTAGTAAAATAAGACCTGGTCTTATATTAATTTTTGCTCCAAAAGATGCTTATTTTTGGGGAAACATGGTAGCAATGTATCATCTTCATTTTATTTCAACAGATGAGGGCCTCTTTCCATTTCATAAAACTGAAAGTCATATCACATTTAGCAATTTCTTTATATAGCTGTATTTTCAAGTTTCCCTGGTGTCTCAAAAATGTCTTTTAATGTTTTGAATGATTGAGTCCAGACAAACGGTCCATGCAGTTTCTTTTATTCTGTAAGTTTTCCTTCTCCCACCTTCTTTTTTTAAATACAATTTTTGACATTGATTTGATAGAGGACTAGGATCATTTATCCTCTAGTCTACCCCATGGTATGAGGTATCTGTTTCCTCAGGAGGTTTAATTTGATCTCTATCCCCATAGCTTCCAAGGACTAAGAGTGTGGTAAGGTCTTGAGGCTTGATTAAAGTAAACCACATTTAGCTTTGTGGGGAAAGAATAATTCATAGGGGGTGCTGTGGAGTTCCGAACTTGCATGACATTAGGAGTCATGCAAGCTTATAACTAGCTTATAACTTTGCATTAACCAGAGTAAGTGTTCAGGCTGTATTTTTGTGTGGAATTTTTCTTCTGTATAAATTATGTTCATATTGGAGTTTTTACTATGCCTAACTCTGTGATGTTATTTATTTATTTTCACCAATCACAAAAATATTTGGCATCTCTTTAGTAAGGAGGATCAGTGACTACACAAATGGACAGTGGTTTCCCCTCTCCTTCATCACTTATTTTGTTAGTTGATTTGGACTACCTTTGAAATTAGTCTGATAACACAGAAGCATGTATTTTTGAGATAGAACAGCACCAATTCAAATGTTTTTTAAATATTAGATGACAACAACTTGGTTTGATCCTGATAGCTGATATTGCTTATTTGGGAAGTGAATTTTGTATACTTAGATTTTCATTGATGGAGTATCTTACTTCCATTCTTGTTAGGAAGAGCTTGGATTTGATTGAATCTCTCCTGAGACTCGCAGAGGTGGGGCAATATGAGCAAGTCAAACAGCTCTTCAGCTTCCCTATCAAACACTGTCCAGATATGCTGGTATTGGCCTTACTACAAATCAACACCTCCTGGCACACCTTGCGCCATGAACTCATCTCTACTCTGATGCCAATTTTCCTCGGAAACCATCCTAACTCTGCTATTATTTTGCACTATGCATGGCATGGGCAGGTAAGACATGATCATCTGTTTGTTGGAGGATGTTCAGTGAGAAATTGTCAATCTTGGGATTGGGACAGTGTGGGAAAGTGACACTTCCACAAAGCTTATTTTATCTTTTTGCATCACGTGGTTATTAAAGTGTAAGAATTCAGGGTGGCTGGTTGGCTCATTTGGTTGGAGCGTTGAGTTAATAACACCAAGGTTGATGGTTTGATCCCTGCATGGGCCACTGTGAGCTGTGCCTTCCTTAAAAAAAAAAAAAATAAGAGCAAGGAGGTAAGACATTTTTTAAAAATTCAGTACTGTATTATGAAAGCTCTGTATTGTTAGGGTCCCCGGTATTCTTTTGACAGCTGTAAGGAGCTTAATCATTTATCACAGAACCAGAAGGTACTCGTATCTCTTTTTAACAATGCATGGGAGAAGATCACAAATCAGTTTAAGTGGCATTATTTTCTGTTTTATTGAAGTTCAGCATTTAAATGTTATTTGTGTTTCTGTTGAAATATCATTCAAGGCCTTGAGCTTTTCACCCTCTAATTTTATAAAATGTATTTGACAAGCAAATATTCTTTTGACCATTAATTTATTTGTTTTCTCCTAATAGCCTACATTTTTAATGACAAATGTAGAAGGTTTAAGAAAAAGCAGTTGGGGCGGCCGGTTGGCTCAGTTGGTTGGAGCGCAGTGCTTGTAACACCAACATCACCGGTTCGGTTCCCAGGTGGGCCAGTGAGCTGTGCCCTCCACAATGAGAGTGAAAAGAACAGCTCGCCTTGGAGCTGATGGGTCCTGGAAAGACACACTGTTCCCCAATATTCCCCAATAAAAAAATTTAAGAAAAAGCAGTCATCTTTCCCTTTACATTAAGTGCCTTTTTGGGCTACTTTTTTTCTTCAATCATTCTTATAGTAGTTTACATTAATACAAGCTTTTTAAAAAAAAATCAGATAAGACTATTTCTAAATGAAACAAATTCCATGCCATTCAGTTAGCTCTCCTTCATTTTTAGGGTGTCGAATTATTAATATATGGAAGACCCTATATGTTACCAAATTGTTTACCAAATATTTAACCAAAAGTTTGCACCCCAGACATTTGTATGCCTTTCTCACTACTACAGCTGTGAGGTAGAAAGGGTCTTCTAAAAGGAGCTCCATCTTCTCCCTTCTGGTAAAATACTTTTTCATTGGACCTTTTGTCACTCGAGGAAAGTTTCTGGAAAGTGATTTAATATAGCAACAGTAATTGCTTTGCCAATGCTTATATGAGAAATACCCACTAAATTCCAGCTATTTGTTTAGATCATTCAGTTGCAAGCCTTTAGATCAGTCCTCAATGCCAGGCTGTTTTCTGGTAAAAAAGGGAATTGAATAATTATACAATAGAAACATTCGCATTTCTGAGAGTAGCTAGATTGAGAAAGTGCAAACACTCCTCCCAGAAATACTGATACAGCACTACACCGTGCAACGCGAGGGATTAAACGGTTCTGTTTTAATTTATAGACCAATAATTTGTCACTTAATTTTAAGGAATTATGTAAACTTGATGTACCCTTTTCACATCATATTCTACTCTAATTTTGAAAGTGCATGGGCAGACTTGTACAGGACAAATAAATTCGTTTAATAACTATGGCCCACAGTTGAGGGGCAGGCTTCATTTGCAAGATGTGGAAATAACTGCTTTCCCACAAAGAAGGTCACTGGAATCACTGCTTAAATGCCTGCACTGATAGGCCTCTGTTTTACGTAAAAATAACAAGTAAAATTAGCTGGGCATTTGCAAAATGTTCAGGATTTTTTTCTTCTTTTCTTAGGGACAGTCTCCCTCAATCCGCCAACTTATCATGCATGCAATGGCAGAATGGTACATGCGAGGGGAGCAGTATGACCAGGCCAAATTGTCTCGAATACTTGACGTGGCCCAGGACTTGAAGGTGAGCTTCGAATGACAGAATAACACTTTTACTTATTAATGATAAAAAAAATAACATTTGTATGTAATATAGATGGCCTTAGGAATAATGTAGAAAGAGTTGAGATAAGAATTTTGTCTTGTAAGTAGAAAGGGAGTAGAAGCAGAGTGGTTTTAGATATGTAAAAATATCTAAGTGGCAAAATTCATTTATATTTGGTTGAATTGTGTTTGGTTTTCTATGATATTTGCAAAGGCTGTTTATTTAAAGCAAGTCATAATCCACTCTTCTCAGATGTAATCTGAGATAAAATTTTTGGAGAAACTGCATGGGTTTTGACCCTTTTGCAAATTTCATTTGCGTTTAACAGGATCTTTGGATCAGTAGTCCGACTCTTCATGCCTTTGGTTACTAGGGGCGCAGGACTGGTGTTACAGCTTTGCTCAGGTTAGAATAAGACTGAGTCTAGATATTAAACAATGGGTAACATTATTTTTCATGCTTTCACGTGTTCTGCTGCAGATTGAGTTATTTGAAAAAGCACAGGGTAAAGTTTATTTGGAAGGTAAAGTCAGGTTGAAATGTTTACCTTATTTTAAGTAAGGACTGATGTTACCTTTGAAGGATTAAGCTGTTTAAAAAATTATGAGGAAGAAAATTTTAGTATCCACTTGTTTGTGGAAATAAAATCAGGAAACAGAAAATTACTTAATTGCTTGACTTGTAGTTTGTAATATTCTTTTTCTTTAGGCCTTGTCAATGCTGCTAAATGGTACTCCTTTTGCCTTTGTTATTGACCTTGCTGCACTTGCTTCACGTCGTGAATACCTCAAACTTGACAAGTGGCTCACAGATAAAATTCGAGAGCATGGAGTAAGCAGGATTTGTCTATTTATTACAGATTTTAAATATTGATGGCTAAAATAGCTAAAGAAAAATAACCCTTTTAAATGTCAATGATGATGGTGTTATATTCTGAATTTTAGTCAGTGTTTAGTCTTTAATCTGAAATCAGTTTATCTTTAAGCAATTAAGATCAATTTCAAATACACTGAGAGACTTTTCTTTTTCAGGAGCCTTTTATCCAGGCATGCATGACTTTTTTAAAGAGACGGTGCCCTTCTATTTTGGGTGGACTTGCCCCAGAGAAAGATCAGCCCAAAAGTGCTCAACTTCCTCCAGAAACTCTGGCGACAATGTTGGCCTGTTTACAAGCTTGTGCAGGGTAGGAAGAGCATGTTTGAAAATGACCATTTAATACTGGAATTGGATTATATAGTGATTTGGGGGGAAAAGGTTGAATGATTAACAGTATCAGCAGCTTAGATAATCCAGTGGTTTTTAAGTTCAAAGTACTATACTACATAAAATACATATTATCCATTGGAGTTAATTTTTTGTATGTGGTGTATGATAGGGTTACAGTTACATTGTTTTGCATGTGGATATCCAGTTGTCCCACTAGTTGAAAAGGCTGGTCTTTTCCTTCTGAATTGTCAACTAAAAAAATCAGTTTTTCACTACTAATTCAATATATCTACTTGTTAACAGGTCAATTCAGATTTTCTGTTTCTCCTTGAGTCAGTTTTGGTAGTTTGTGTCTTTCTAGGAATTTGTCTATTTCTTCTGGGTTATCTAATTTGCTGACATATAAATTGTGTTACACTATATCCTTATAATCTTTCTCTTTCTTTAAGGTTGATGATAGTAATGCCCTCTCAATATTAGTATTTGAGCATGTCTCTGGTTGTTGTAGCTAGATATTTGTCAATTTTGTTCACATTTTCAAAGAACTAACTTTTGGCTTTGGTTTTCTCTTGTTTTCTGTTCTCTATTCCATTTATTCAGCTCTAAATTTTATTCAGCTTTTACTTCTTAATGCCAGCAGTAAAATTTTGAATTTAGGAGGAAAGATCTAAGACAGTGTCAGGTTTGTGTAGAGTTCATAGAGTACAAAGGGTTCCACAGTTTTATGAGGCAGTAACACTCAAAGATAGGAAGGTAGGTTTTTGTGTTAAATGTTTATCATAGTACTTGACATTTTAGAAGTCAGTCAGTTTTCTATGTGCTTGCCAAATGTAGTTATTGATTATGTGTAGGGTATTTTTACCTATACTTAAATACATGTCTTATCTTTGACAATTAGAAACTAGTATACAAATAAAAGTCGCTTGCTTACCTGTTGGCTTCAATATGTTCACATTCGGGTGTAATTTTTGACAAAGTAGTTGCGGATATGGATTGTTCTTGGAGTATTTTAAAACATATTGGTTGTACTGCATACAAAGTTTAGTTTCAGAGATGTAAATTAGATACTTTAAAGAGAAAGCCAATGCTCAGAAAATCCTAGTGATTAATGACAGGTGCAAAGACATGGAACATGGTGGAAATTTAGCCATTATGCTCTGGCAAATTTTCTAAAGAATCAGATTTGTTCATTTAGGTGTTCTAGGTAATAACAAGTGATACTTTTTCACTTTTCTTTCCCCTTTAGGAGTGTTTCTCAGGAGTTATCAGAAACCATCCTCACCATGGTAGCCAATTGCAGTAATGTCATGAATAAGGCCAGACAACCGCCACCTGGAGTTATGCCAAAAGGACGCCCTCCTAGTGCTAGCAGTTTAGATGCCATTTCTCCTGTTCAGGTAAGTGAAGGAACACTGCAATTGGTACATCTGCATTTGTTCATAGACTTGGAATAGAATAAACTTCTACATCATCAACATCCATCTACTCAATGGAAAATTTGTCTGAATTTACTACATTTTAGATAACTGCATGTCTTGCATCCACCACTACATTTTAAAGGAGATCCATAAATAGGCCTTGTAGTTGAGAATAGATTTTAATCATTAAATAGAACATGACTCTGAGAGGAAAGATTTAAAACAACTTATTTAGATAAATAATAAGGGCGTCTTTTTAAAATAAGAAAAACTTAGACCGAGAAATAAGCACTGCCTTTGAACCTGATGTGTCTTGTTTGTAGCTTCACGGGCCAAGCAGCAGTGCTAGAGCATAAGGACTTGTTATAACTGGGGCTCTTCAGCTCTCAACTGAACTGCTCTTTTAAAAACAAGGTACATTTAAGTTACTCCCTGACACCAACCACTCCCTTCTTTGTGGGAGCAACATATTTCGCTTCTGTTTCCAGCTACATTGAATAGCAGATTGGGGTTTAAGAAAAGAGCATTTAGTGATTCTTCAGTGGCTACTTTAGAAAAGGCATTTTGCATGTCATTTTCTATAGCCATGAAGATCTGAAATAATGCCACAAACTAAGAAGTTTGGAAGTGCAGTTATTAGATATTTTTCTAAAATCTTGGTGAATAGTATACCTTGTCTTTTGTTTTTTCATTAAAGTAGGTCTAATCTCCAACCCGCAAGATTTTCAAATTTTGACTAGATTTACTTGTTTTGACTGGAAGATTTATTTCTAATTTTGAATGCTTTTATTGTATTGAAAGTTAAATAAGTTTGAGAGATTCTTTTTGTTTTAAAGGGGTGTATTTGAAATTGTAAGGACTTAATGTAATAAGTGTCCATGTCACTACTAAATGCTTAGTATTATACAGCTGCAGGGC
This sequence comes from Rhinolophus hipposideros, assembly GCF_964194185.1. NCBI lineage: Eukaryota > Metazoa > Chordata > Mammalia > Chiroptera > Rhinolophidae > Rhinolophus > Rhinolophus hipposideros. The sequence goes on along the minus strand of NC_138067.1, from coordinate 10,773,726 downwards.
AATTCATCTTAAATGCTATTTTTGAAGTTTTGTACCCTAATATTATGGCTCTGGTACTTTGGCAGAGGCTAACTCTTTAAATCTACTCCATCTATGATAACAGTAAGAAAAAATGCTTAGCACACTTGACTTGATTTTGGGATTTAAGCCTCATCATGATTGCGTGGGGTTTTTGCAATTTATTTACTGAGCATATGAAGAACTATTGCTAAAGATTGCTTTACCTGTGTCACATGGCTGTCTTTGCTTGAAGTATGTTTAATAAATTTTTATGTTTTTCTTTAGATTGACCCTCTTGCTGGAATGGCATCTCTTAGTATAGGTGGTTCAGCTGCCCCTCACACCCAGAGTATGCAGGGTTTTCCTCCAAATTTGGGTTCTGCATTCAGTACCCCTCAGTCACCAGCAAAAGCATTTCCACCCCTTTCTACCCCAAACCAAACAACTGCATTCAGTGGTATTGGAGGACTTTCATCACAGCTTCCAGGTAAAGGTATGGGTTGGGAGGGGTGCAGGTTATTTGTAATTTTCATTGTGCCTTAGTGTATGGCGAGGGATTAGGAGTTGATGACTGTGATAAGGAAAGCTGCTTAAACTTAATTGTGAAAGTTGCTGTAATATCCATAGTTGGGAAGAGAAAAACATGCTAATGTAATATTAATTCAGTTGAATTACAGTTAAGATATTTCAGTTGTAAAGTTAGTTGAATTATTCAGAAAGGATTCTGTGTTACCAAATGATAATATAAACTGTAATAAGTGTGTTAATCAAATTCTGAAGGACTTAGGCTTAGATCAAGAGCTCACAGCATTATGAATTACCCAAGGTTGGTATAATAAAGGTAGAAAATACTTCACACATCAGATTCAGGTGTACTGCTTCACTGCACTTCACTTACTTTGAAAATAATAGTAAATCTCTAAAACTTTTCCATTTTTGCAAATATTTTGACTTAGCTTTATATCGAAGTAAAAGTTACTCCCCCCGCCCCCGCATTTGGACCCACTTGTTTCTTCTAAGCTATCTGCACCTTTTATTTTCAGAGTAAGTTTAGAGTATTAAAACCTAAGGATTTTAGGTTGTAATGTAACCTAGTTAATCCTTGTGCTATATAATTCTAGCCCTGATTGTAAGCCATATAATCCTTGTGCTATATAATTCTAGCCCTGATTGTAAGCCATATTTACCCTACTTAGTAAGGCCTTAGCAGAGTCCTCTAACTATTGTAAGACTGTCTTTGCTCAAGTTAGGAGGAGTAAGAAGTCCTGACTCTTGCTGACTCGGAAGATAGTAGCATGAAATTCTTCAGTTTTAACCACTGAGGAAAGCAAGCCAATTCCTGTTATTTTGACTACCTTATATCTCATCACATACGAGAATGTAGTTAAAATTTTGCTTATTAATATCCTATCAAGAACACAAACTACTAATTCTAAATGCTAAAGAAATTTTGACATTGTTTACATCTACTCTTACCAGTTTAGATTCTCTATAAAATTAAATAGACATTGTAAGAAACTTAATGATGTGAATAAAGTCAAGACTTCTGGCTGCTTCGTTCTTTCTAGTAGGTGGTCTTGGCACAGGCAGCCTGACTGGTATAGGAACCGGGGCTCTTGGACTCCCTGCAGTGAATAACGATCCTTTTGTACAGAGGAAACTGGGCACCTCTGGACTGAACCAGCCTACATTCCAGCAGAGTAAGATGAAACCTTGTAAGTGGTAGTGTTGTCTGTGATTGTGAAGCGTGACTGATGCACATAAAACTTTTTTGATTATGTGTCCAATTCGTTGTCCCTGTAGTTATGGGGACGAAAACATTGACTTATGTTACTATATTGTTAGTAGGGCCATATGTTAATGCGCCTTCTAGATCAGTGGGAATAAATTCACAAATTTGAGTTACTAAAATGAAAATTTTGAGGTATCACTCTACCTTTGATCTGGATTGCCAGAACAAAATGATAGTTAATGAGAGGCAGCATCCTTGATGGTGTTGTCCTAAAAGTAAGAAGTGCAGTATAGAGAAAAGGAAAATCTTATACTTAGAAGGAAAATCTTACCCCAAAATTTTGTTGTTGTTTTTTAACACATCAAGAGCAGCCAGATTTTTGTTTCAGCTTACTAAGTTTATAAAAAATTACTATATTTTAAGGTTATAGATTTATATGATATATATAGCATTGTGATATGCAATAAATATTGTCATGATATATATGATGTAATTTAAATAATTTTTAAAGTTTTCACCGCCTTAGTAAGTTATTGTCTCAAAGTCAGAAATCCTGTTTGTAAATACATAGGTGTCATTGACTTAAAAATAATCTTTCTTGTCGTTGGGACTAAATATTCATTATATAGGATTAGAAAGTATACCAACTGACTTGGAAACGTTAGTGTGAAAGGTTTGTCTGAATGTTACGTTTTGTAGCATGCTTTGTGTTTATCATCAGTGTGTCGTGCACATGCATTGACGATTCTTATCTGTTAAATGTGATGTTTATTATAAAGTAGTAAAGACTTGTTAACCTCCAGTGAGGTTGTATTAAGGGTAAGTGCACTGTGAATTTGAACTAGTGGGCTTTCGTGATGTAATGAAAGTCCTGATGAAGAAAATATTAAGGTAGAACTGAAGTTGTAAGGCCATTTGTTAAAATTCGTTAGGTATACCTAGAACACTTGAATATTGAAACTTGACCATTAATACTTTCTTCAGTTTCTTATTTTTTGTTCTCTTAAAATTAAAACTATATTGGTCTCTGGGGCTCTCTGGGTGTTTTATGGGGGAGTGAAGTAAGAGGCTAAATGCTCACTGGTTGCTTTTCTGTTTCTAACAGCGGACTTGTCTCAGGTGTGGCCAGAGGCAAATCAGCACTTTAGTAAAGAAATAGACGATGAAGCAAACAGCTATTTCCAGAGAATATATAATCACCCACCACATCCCACCATGTCTGTTGATGAGGTGAGTGTTTAGGATGATCGAAATATTTATGGTTTAGGTAAATCTTAAAATGCCCCTTTCAAAGGTTTGAGAAATCAAGCTCAAAGTGCTTTGCTATGTCATGCATCTTTTGAAACCTTAACATGTATCTTAAGCTCAATTTATCGTTCAATATTCTGCTTAGTCTATTAAGAGCATTTTAGGAAGGCTCTTAATAAGTTTCCTTTATATGTGTATTGTTTTTGTCTTGCTTTTTCCAGGTATTAGAAATGCTACAGAGGTTTAAAGACTCTACCATAAAGAGGGAACGAGAAGTATTTAATTGTATGCTAAGGAACTTGTTTGAAGAATATCGGTTTTTTCCCCAGTACCCTGATAAAGAGTTACATATAACAGCCTGCCTGTTTGGTGGAATAATTGAAAAAGGACTTGTCACTTACATGGCACTAGGTCTGGCCCTGCGATATGTTCTTGAAGCCTTACGCAAGCCTTTTGGATCCAAAATGTATTATTTCGGAATTGCTGCACTAGATAGATTTAAAAATAGGTGAGTGGATGGGTTTCCTGTGAAGCTTCTCTTTTTTAATATAAGGAGAAATAATAACTCATTTATCAACTGGTTCTTGCCATGTCCCATCATATGTATATTAACGACTGCATGAAGTAGAAGAGGAAGAAGTGAAAACAATTACAGTTATCAAATAAGTGGTAGAAAAAGTGTGAAATCACGGGGGTTTTTTGTTTATTGAGGTTTACTTGAAATGGTGAAAGTCACCATTTTAGGTGTACAGTTCTTTGAATTTTGACAAATTTATACAGTTCTGTAACTACCATAATCACAGTATACTGAATATTATCTATCACCCCCATGTAGTTCTCTTGTTGCCCCTTTGAAGTTCACCTCCCACCTCTAATCCATGGTAATCACTGTTGTGATTTGGCTCTAGCTTTTCCAGAGTGTTATTTAAATTGAATCATACACAATGTGTTATGAGTCTGACTTACTGTACTTAGCATGGTGCTTTTCAGTAGTTTCAATAGTTTCTTTTTATTGCTGACTATCTTATTGTACAGATTAATTACAAATTATTTTTCCATTCACCCGTTGATGAACATGACACTTTAAAAAACACAGATGTTTTCGGATGTAAAAGGAGTGAAGTTCATAAATATTTTCTCCTCCTGCTTCTGTGTTCTTCCCTTTAATATTGTCTTCAAGTAAGGTATTTCATAGGTGGAATGGGAGAAATGGCCTAGACTGGCATTTGGAGGAAAGTTTTTGTTTATTGTGTTGCCTCTGTTCTTACATGAAATAATGAATGAATGTTTTTATTGGCAGATTGAAGGACTATCCCCAGTATTGTCAGCACTTGGCTTCTATCAGTCACTTTATGCAATTTCCACATCATTTACAGGAGGTAAGTATCTTCCATGCTTAAAAACCTTTCTAGTAGTTGGAGGAATGGCATTAAGACTTTGATTGGCATGATATAGGTATACATGTTCTTTGTTGCTTATTTTGCAGATTAATAGGCCATAAAAAATGTCATTGTTGGATTATTTTTTTCTAAGCAGTGGTTTTGCTTGACTTAATAGAAGACCTATAGCCTGATAATGGTTCTTGAAGAATAGACATCTTTTACTATTACCGAGAGAAACTTGACTTGATTTTAAAAGGATTTGAAATGGCAATCTTGGATAAAAATAAGTTGTTACTCTGATTTATGTATACTTCAAAGCTATTTCATAGAAGACTAGACTGTTTCTTAAAATATAGCCTCCTTACCAACTGCTTTGATTCCTTTTGAGATATTTGTTCAAAAGGAAGCAGTCCTTGAGGAATGGACCTAGAGAATATACATTTTAAACCATGTTACATGATTGTTCTTGAAATTTCCAAACTATTGTTTTAGTGATTGATTTTAGGCTTATTGGTAAACATGCATACCTTTGTCTTGCCGTTGGTCAAAACTTACAGAGAATAAGAAAGTTAGTTAATATGTAACTTTATTTTACAAAGAGTAGATAAATGGCTTTTAAGAGATCATATTTTAAGGAATCAGAAAGATCAGAATTTGACCTACTTTTAATTCTATATTATAATTTAGTCCAGTGCTTTCTACCTTATCCCAAGGTTTGTTTGTAGGAGGGTTATTGTGATGGCTTAACCTAGGAGACCATGGAGTGGGAGGCAGGAGTGGATTCATTTCTGTGAGGGCATTGGGGGGATATACCAAAACTATAGTACTGAAATCTATACAGGAAAGCAGAGTTTTACAAACGTGGATGTGAGATCAGAGGCTTAACCACAGTCATATATTTGGAAGAGTCGAGAATATGGATCTGGGAAGACTGGAGAGCAAGAGTGGTGGCATGAAAGTGATCACACAAAACAGTGATGATCCCAGCACCCACTGTTAGGAAGACAGCCAGAGGGGGACAGGGGAGAGAGGTCGTTGTTGGTATTTCTATTCTTAGTCAATGTAAAGAGCTGTACAGAGGTTGTCTTTCCCACTCAGAAATGCCCATTTTTGTATAGTTATTGAACATGTAGATAGTAGTTTTGCCAGGTATAGACTGTTGGAATGGAAATAGTATCAGGAACCCTATGTTAGTCTAATTTGTGTGTGGGAACAAGGTTTATTGGTCTGTGAAATGGAAAGGAACAACCTGTCCTAGAATACCCAGTATCAATGCTTACCCTTTAGTTGGCTGGGCAGTATACAGTATGTTTTTGTTTTGCAGTAATAGCTTTGCTGAGTGGTAACTGAAATTGCAGTGTGTTTTTTAGGCCTTAGGTTTCTCATCAGCATCCAATAGAAAAGATGAGTTTACTGTATAAATTTTAAATGTTTTAAAGTATATGTGTATTAAGGGGACTCATATGCAGGTGTTTGTGGCTGCTTTTTTGGAAGTCACTTTGCTAGACTAGTTCTTTCATAAATACTAATATTTTACCCCCTAAAGAGTCTGTGGTGTATCCACTTACGCATATATCTGGGAATATGGGCCAGGATGGGGCAAGAAGTAGATAGATGAACCAAAAAGAGTACCCAAATGATTTCTATCCTCTCAGAAGTGAGGGGAATGTAATTAAAAAACATGCATTTCTGTTAACAACTCTTTTAATGTATTTTCCTCTCCCTACCCTTGTAGTATATCGAGTATGGACAGCAATCGAGAGATCCTCCTGTGAAAATGCAGGGCTCTATCACAACCCCCGGAAGTATTGCACTGGCTCAGGCCCAGGCCCAGGCCCAGGTTCCAGCAAAAGCGCCCCTTGCTGGTCAGGTTAGCACTATGGTAACCACCTCCACAACCACCACTGTTGCTAAAACGGTTACAGTCACCAGGCCAACCGGAGTCAGCTTTAAGAAAGATGTGCCAGTAAGTAGGTCTATCTTTTTCTCTCTTCCAAGATTTGTTAACGCTGTGATTACAGGGCATTAGTGAGCATGTATTTCAATTTTATTAACAACACTTGCCTACTGAAAAAAGATATAAAGACCAGCACTTCTCCCTTTGTATCTTCCTCCCCCAAACTTCCCAAAGGCAGCCACTATTAATAGTTTATATATATTCTTGCCAACACTTCCAGTGCACAATCATATGCACCATGTGTATTTTTTATACTAAAGGAACCTATACATTTCCCCCCTGAGATTTGTGAATTAAGCATTTTAATTCATTTTATGTGCTTTATTTCTTTAGCCTTCTATTAATACTACAAATATAGATACGTTGCTTGTGGCCACAGATCAAACTGAAAGAATTGTAGAGCCCCCAGAAAATATTCAAGAGAAAATTGCTTTTATCTTCAACAATCTCTCCCAGTCGAATATGACACAAAAGGTGAGCATGATATAATAGTTTATATATCACTATGAATGCTCTTTATTCTTACCCTGATAGGTTAGGGGATTTACATTTGACATGCACCTTGTTTAATACTCACTTCACTTTAAAGGTAGAGATAATAGACTCAAAATGAAGGGAATGTGGATATAGAACGAGTAGTTTTTGGAGACTTCAAGTAGCCCTAGTTTTAAATGTATTGTGTAGTGAGTTATAGGCATTTTGAAATAAAGTTTATGATCTCACGATGGAAGGTTTCATTTGTACTTCTAGTCACAACTCATGTCCCTCCCAGAGGTAGGGATTGAGGTAGATCTTGTGAAAAGCATAAGGAATGACAAAGATGAGATGCTAAGACAATACTTGGAAATGCCTGTTTTAGCCAGTAAGATTAGCCTAAACAAGTTGATTTGAAATACATGCAAGTACTGTCTTTTAAAAATCTCACCCTAATTGATTGGGGGTAGGAGGAGAAATTGAAGCCTTTAATATCATTTTTGGAAAAGAAGGATCAAACTTTACAGATGATTCCGAGAGGTGGAAATTTAGGAAAACATAGTTCTGATGTTAACGTGTTTTAGTGGCAGGTTGTAGATTAATAATTTGTCCTCTTTTGGTCAATAGAGAGTTGGGATGGGGGCGAGGGACTGCATGTTTTATAATGTTAAAGTTGAAAGTCACCATAGATGTTTCAGTCGTAATCACCCACAGTTTGAGAGGTAATTGACTCTGTACTAATAGAAATTGAACATACTGTACTTCATAGCGTCAATCTGATGTGGGGAGAGATACAGCATGGTTATTTAGCACCTAATTTTGCAAGGAGCCATGTGCTGTAGTGTTCTCAGAGACAACACACATAACCATATTTTATCATCTTTTAATTGTATAATTCTGTGTCAAATTGGTTGGCTAGGTTGAAGAACTAAAGGAAACTGTGAAGGAAGAATTTATGCCATGGGTTTCACAATACCTGGTTATGAAGAGAGTCAGTATTGAGCCCAACTTTCACAGCCTGTATTCAAACTTCCTTGACACACTGAAGAATCCGGAATTTAATAAGATGGTTCTAAATGAGACCTACAGAAACATCAAAGTAACATTTAGTTCTTGTACTTCTTTTTTCTATTTTGAGTTTGGAAATACTTGATTTTGCAGACAATTTGGGGGTGGAGGTTTCTGTTTTTCCCTACGTGTTACTTATATTAGGTATTTATGAAAGTTGCTCTAGAGTTTGTTTCAAATAGAACTAAATTTCATAAAGAATTTAGTCATGTAGACATATTCTGTGTACTGTTTACTTTGAAAGTAACTACTATTCTGATTCATTCCATGCATGGTTGTCTCTCTCATGTTTTGAACTTGCGTTATCCACCTCCATGTATTATTTGCAATATACTCTTAGCTCTAGTCCCTTTGTGTGTTTTTTTATTTTATTTTTTCATTTTTATTTTTTTATAGAGTATGAAAGGGAACTTTTTTTTTTTTTTTTAAGATTTTATTGGGGAAGGGGAACAGGACTTCATTGGGGAACAGTGTGTACTTCCAGGACTTTTTTTCTAAGTCAAGTTGTTGTCCTTTCAGTCTTAGTTGTGCAGGGCGCAGCTCAGCTCCAGGTCCAGTTGCCGTTGCTAGTTACAGGGGGCACAGCCCACCATCCCTTGCAGGAGTCAAACCGGCAACCTTCTGGTTGAGAGGACGTGCTCCAACCAGCTGAGCCATCCGGGAGCTCAGCGGTAGCTCAGCTTAAGGTGCTGTGTGTTCAATCTTAGTTGCAGGGGGCGCTGCCCACCATCCCTTGCAGGAGTTGAACCGGCAACCTTGTGGTTGAGAGCCCACTGGCCCATCTGGGAATCGAACCGGCAGCCTTCGGAGTTAGGAGCATGGAGCTCTAACCGCCAGAGCCACTGGGCTGGCCCCGTGTTTTTTTTTTTAAATAGTCTTATAGAAATCCATTGTATGGATGTATATTGCTAATGGATATTTAGGTTATTAACTTTCACTATTATAGAAACAGTGCTGCAGTGAATGCTTTTTCATGTATGTCTTAAGTGCCAGATATCTCTCACCTCTAGGACTATTTGTAGACTAGCTGCTTAGGTCTCAGCAGTTTATTTCAAGGTCAAGCACTTCTAATTAGTGAATGCTTGTTACATAAAATTCAAGCATTTTATTGCTTCGGAATAACTTTTTGAGAAAAAAGTATGAACCAGCATACAGTTATGATGAGTCTTTGTTGAATAACTTGGGACATTGGCTTAAAAGCCAGCACTATATTTAAACCTGTTGACGGGAATTTTCCCCATTCTAGGTTACGCTGTAGTGCAAAAGCATTCCTGGCTCTTCGTGTTGCACAGCTGAGTTTGAGCCATTCGGCTGTTGCTGTATAGAGTGAAGGAACATAACTGCATTCAGCCTTTATTGTCTGATAGCAAGAATGATTGGGATATGTGAAAGTTTCCACATTCTCGGAAACAAAATTTCAAGATCTTTCTTTTAAATAAAATTTTAAATTATAAATTTAAGTTGATAGCCATAAATTAAGAGACACCATGTAGTAGATGGATGTACGTAATGCTCTGTCTCCCTTAAGAAAGTAAGAACTAGAGAATTAAATGGATTAGGTTTTCTAGAGATTTGCAAAAAAATTGTATATGCAATATTATACTGTATTTCAGACAGTTACCTTGTCTCCAGAGATGTACAGGGAGTGACGTGGATAATGCTCAGGATTGTAATAAACTGTGATCTTGGTTATGTTTCTCCATATGCCTGCCATCTTGAAGGACTTAGAAGCATGGGTAGTCTTCATTTGAATTGAATTTAGCTATTCAAAATAGATTTGCAGTTGGGTCTTTGTGTCAAACTAGCTAAAGTTTTCAGAATTTTAAAATACTCTTCCTGTGGGAGTATACATACACTTTTAATCTTGTGTACTTTGTATTTTGTGTGATGTAAATATCACACAAAATACAACAGTGCTTGGATGCAAATACAACAGTGCATCCCTTTACCTATAAAATGTAAAAAAAGATGTAAAGTTAAAGATGTCACGGAACACAGCAAAATAGTGCTATGATAGTATGGAGTAGATCTACTTTTGGGGGGGCATGGTCTCATAAGTGATGGCTTATTTTTAACATAGGATAATGGAATTCTGAAACATTTAGTTGAGATTTTTTTCCCCATAAGCTCGTTTTCATGCCTTTCTTAATTGTATACTTTTTCAGGTGCTCCTGACCTCTGATAAAGCTGCAGCTAATTTCTCAGATCGTTCTTTGCTGAAGAACTTGGGACATTGGCTAGGAATGATCACACTAGCTAAAAATAAACCCATCTTACATACTGTGAGTTACAGCTAAAGGTTCACGTACAAGTTGAGAATGTTGATATTCTGTCTAATACAGCATATTATGTCTAAAAGTCTTGACTTTATTTTGGGCTATTATAATGATACTGGGTGTTTTTGTAAGAGTTTGGCCTATGTTTTGAATCCCTAATTGCACACTAAGTGTCCCACATCATTTAGCAGGATTAATGAAAGCTAGTCAGGTATGATTCTCACCACTTCCTTTTTATAAGGCAGGGGTCAGATAGTATATTGATTGCTATTTTGAGGATGAGTTTGGAAAGATACCTTTCTTTGGGTACTTTGTGAGGGGTTTGGAAGTTTATTTCCAGCTTTTAAAAATACATACATTTTTAAAATTCTAGGACTTGGATGTAAAGTCTTTGCTGCTGGAGGCTTATGTTAAAGGACAGCAGGAGCTGCTCTACGTGGTGCCCTTTGTTGCCAAAGTCTTAGAGTCCAGCATCCGTAGTGTGGTGAGTAGATTGTACTGTTTTATCCCTGGCTAAATTTTTTTAAGAGTTCATTTTAGCACAAGGTCAAGAGATTGTATCCTGAGTTCTAATGAATATAGAGGTAGTTCAGTCAGTTTTCCTCAGGTGAATTTGGATTTCCAATGTGAGAGACTAAGTAGAATTATAGGGCTGATTCTAAAAGGTGGCTTCGGGTTTTGCTATTTTTCTGAAGTATGATATGATGGGAAGGCTAGGGGTTTGTTATGGCCATGTAAGTATAAGTGCTTAACTATTTCAAATAACACAGATTAAAGTGATTTGGGGGCCAGCTTAACATAATAGCTTTTCTTTAGGTTTTTAGGCCGCCCAACCCATGGACAATGGCAATTATGAATGTATTAGCTGAGCTACACCAGGAACATGACTTAAAGGTAAATCTGTTGCTTCTTTATCCATTGGAACATTCTCTACCTTCACATTATTAAAATTTACAGGGAAGGTAGAGTATTTAAGGGGAAGCACTGTAGCAGTTGGGTGAGAAAATAGTGTATGGTAAGAATAAAGCTACATTTTTATTTTAAAAATTCTAATCAAATATTGGATTTATGCAGTTAAACTTGAAGTTTGAGATTGAGGTCCTCTGCAAGAACCTTGCATTAGACATCAATGACCTAAAACCTGGAAACCTCCTAAAGGATAAAGATCGCCTGAAGAACTTAGATGAGCAGCTCTCTGCTCCAAAGAAAGATGTCAAGCAGCCAGAAGAACTCCCTCCCATCACAACCACAAGTAAGTATGATAATGAACTAGCCCTGTGCTTAACCAGAATGTTCTATTGAATGGTGTTATCATGAATACAGTAAGTCATAGTTGTTTCACATTCTGTGGTACTGAAATGTTGTGTACTTATTGGTGAGCCTTCTAAATGAAGGCAATGTTAGCAACGTGTAGTTATTGTCTTACTGTATTAGACTCTATCCAGCAATTCTTACTGTATTGTTAATTAAGCCGGGTTATCTTTATATTGTTTGAGATCTCAGAAAGAATTGCATGATGTGACAGCCTTTGTTATTCCTCAAATCTGGGGCTGGCCAGACCAGCTAGACCTGCTGGGAGAGGGGATTATTTTACCTGGGTGAAGAGGAGTGGAAGTATGGGTGTTGAACAAATGATTAGGAGGAATGGTTAGAATAAACCAGCTTTTCTTTCTCTCAGCCATTATTAGCTAAGAATCCCCAGGTGAAACCAGGGAACAGCTTAGGTTGAAAATACACATCTATAATAAAGAAAAATCCAACAAGGTTTGGGCCTGCTAATGTGACATGACCCCTCAGTTGATTTCTTGCTATGGGCACTGCCACTGACAAAGTTTTACATGCTTTTTTCAAATTTCTGTTAAAATAACAAAATTTCCCTATGATAATTCAGGGTGGGGAAGAAGTCACCTGTGCCACCCTTTCAACACCTCCCCTCCCTGCCCCACTAATTCAGTTAGTTGAATGAAATAAAGGCCGCTTGATACCTTGCTCATTTTATAGTAAAATCGGCAAGTGTGCTCTTTTTATTAGCTCTTGTCTCATCTCTTTACATTTAGCAACTTCTACAACACCAGCTACCAGCACCACCTGTACCGCCACGGTTCCGCCACAGCCACAGTACAGCTACCATGACATCAATGTCTATTCTCTTGCAGGCCTGGCACCACACATTACTCTAAACCCAACAGTAAGTGAACACCATACTATTCCCCAGCTTCTACTTTGGACTAGGTAACTGGTCACCTCCCCTTCTCTTCTCTCCCTTCGTTCTGGATTCCTAGGTTGTAGGCAGAGAGCTGGGATTGGCAACTACTATGTAGCACAGCTAGGATGTTTTTCTACTCTAAAAATAGTCATTGTGACTAGATATCATTTATATTGGTTCCTCATATCCAAATCTATGTTACTAAAATCAAGACAGCTGGCAGTGTAATCATCATCTTCAAGAATTCCTTACACACGTTAGGAGATCTAGTATATACCGTAGCATTTTGCTCTTTCTTTTCCCCTCTCTCTTTCTCTCTTGCCCCCCCACCTCCTTCTTATCTGTCTATTTTCTTTCTTTCTGTCTTGTTTTTTACTTTTGTTTTTGCTCTTATTTCCATTATCATATCACTTTAGCTTTGTTGTATTAAGTAATTTCTTTGGCAGATACCTGGCACTGAGCTGATTCATGTGTGTATATAAAATCTCCAGGTCAAGGTCTGGAAGTGGGACTTCATGTTTTAAGTTATGTCTCTGTGACCTGGTTCTGGGAGATAGTCTGGTCTGAAAATAACTTTCCAGCAGTCCTTTTCCTATACTTAAAGTTAGTATTTGACTGTGTGTATTCAGAGTAATAATTGATTATCTTCAGTCTTTTATTATGTTTAACATTTGTTTAGTTCAGCATTAGACGCTTGGAGTTTTCATGGTTTTTCCTTTTTAAAAAACTGAAAATGTTCACAAATACAGGAGTAACATCAGTCCGTTGAACTTGGTTGTTTCAAGGACTTGAAATGATTTTAAAGAGATCATGTTAACCTGGTCTTTCTTTTTTTTTTTTTCTATAGATAGAGCAGTTAGTTTTTGAAGGAAGAACCTAGGTCTAGAAATTGTGATTCCCCTTTATATTACTCCCAGGAATCTGAATACTTTCATGTGTTTATCATGAATATTTTAAAAATTTCTTACGAATTCAGTAAATTAAAGAGACCTAGTGCGTTATTAGGGCATAAATTATTACAGAAAAGATGGGAAACAGTCTTTCAAGTGAAGCAAAAGGTTCCAGTGTACAATAATGGAAAATGCTTGCTATTCTGAGAAACTATTTGTTAGCAATAAAGGTTTTTGTATAAAGCATTTTCTCTGTAAACTTGATTCTTTGTGTATTTCCCCAAGCTACTAAAGAAGTTACTTTCTTTAAGAGTACTTGAGTCACAAATTTTAACTAAGCAGGTGGTGTGTCTTGAAGCATTTTGTAATGAACAATTTACCCATTAAACTTAGAATTTTTTTTTTAAATCAGATGTATTAGTGCATCACAAGGTATACTGAAATATTCCCTTTGTAGCCCAACTTCTGATTCCTGAGCTTTTTAGTGGTTAAAGCAGAAAATAGTTAATAGTTAACTTTGAAGTAATTCCAAAATCTTGGGTGTGGTTACTGATAAAAGAAATTGTATTACCGTTGACAGTGACTTATTTTTCCCCACCTAGATTCCCTTGTTTCAGGCCCACCCACAGCTGAAACAGTGTGTGCGACAAGCAATTGAACGGGCTGTCCAGGAGTTGGTCCACCCTGTGGTGGATCGATCAATTAAGATTGCCATGACTACTTGTGAGCAAATAGTCAGGAAGGATTTTGCCCTGGATTCTGAAGAATCTCGAATGCGAATAGCAGCTCATCATATGATGCGCAACTTGACAGCTGGAATGGCTATGATTACTTGCAGGGAACCTTTGCTCATGAGCATATCTACCAACCTGAAAAACAGTTTTGCCTCAGCCCTACGTGTAAGTTGATTTTTTTTCCTGCTGTAGCACAAAACGAGTTTCTTTTTCTTTGCATTTCCACTTACTCTAATAGTCACCATATTTGTTCGATGTTTTCCTATTAGATTGTAAATTTTGTGTGGTGAAACACCATGTCTGGTTTTGTTCACTATTGTGTCCTTAACACAGTGTTTGGAGGATACCATATACCCAAATATTTATTGTTTTTAAAGAAATGAAGGATTTTAAAACAATGAGTAAGTCAGTAATAACCTTGATTCTGTTTCACATGAATAATTTAGAGTAAACCACTTGAGTAGGACAGTACAGATACTTAACATGACTTCGTATGTCTCCGCACATAATCACACACTCCCCAGGTAACTCAGTTAGTAATCTTGGGACTCAGATGTCAAGGTTAATAATCCCTTTGTTTACTGCTTTTCTGTTTTCATATCGTTATCACCTTCACAACAACCTGGTAAGATGTTTCACGTGAGTGGTGTTTTCATCTGACAGGTGAAGATGATTGTTAGACTATTTCTTGATCACAGCTAATGAGTCATAAGTAAAATCAGGACTTTTGAAATTCATTTGTCTAAGTATTGCATTTCCTATTATCCTCTCTGTCTTGTCCATCCACTTGAAAACTTGAAATCTTTTTTTTCTGTCTCTTTCCTCCAATAGACCGCGTCCCCACAACAAAGAGAAATGATGGATCAGGCAGCTGCTCAGTTAGCTCAGGACAATTGTGAGTTAGCCTGCTGTTTTATTCAGAAGACTGCAGTAGAAAAAGCAGGCCCTGAGATGGACAAGAGATTAGCAACTGTAAGTGTTTAGCATTTGCTTTTTATGTATTTTTTTTCTTTCTGTTTAAGAAAGTGCCTCATAACAAGAACCTCAGTGACTTTTTTTTATTTGCAGGAATTTGAACTGAGAAAACATGCTAGGCAAGAAGGGCGCAGGTACTGCGATCCTGTTGTGTTAACATACCAGGCTGAGCGGATGCCAGAGCAAATCAGGCTGAAAGTAAGAACTGGGTGCTCTGTCTCTCCCTGCTCCATTTTTGTTTTCTTTCTGTTCTGGTTACTTAAGCTCCTCACCAGGATGAGAACAGTGGGGTTAAATGTTGCAGAGAAAGCATCTCACCTCAGCATAGCATTTCACTTAAAGGCAACCTGTGGAGAAGGTACAGACAGTTAATAGCTTAATGTGCCCCAGCCCCTACAGTAGCACCGTAAAGAGTTCATATGCTTGTTAGTTTTCACGTTTCCCAGCTTGGTCTTCCTTTCTGGTACTTGTGTTTTCATTTTTATTTGCTCATTGGTACCAAGAAGGTGGTCATTTTTACCAGCTCCATTGGAGAATTGCACCGATAACAGTCTTATTTGCGGCATTTTCTAGTGGAAAAATTCTTAATTTATAGATAAGAGTGACTGACAGGATTCAAGGAAATGGGAAACACTGTGTGTATGTGTGCACCCACATGCATATTCCTCATGCTGTTACATACTGTAATGACTCTTGTGTGTCCCTTCTCAGAACCCCTTTGCTTGCTTCCATGCAAACTTTCCACTTTCAAAAAAAATTTCCTTTGGTTGTGAAGAGGATCCTGTCAAAACAGATTTTCTTCTTCCAAGGTTGGTGGTGTGGACCCAAAGCAGCTGGCTGTTTATGAAGAATTTGCACGCAATGTACCTGGCTTTTTACCCACGAATGATTTAAGTCAGCCCACAGGATTTTTAGCTCAGCCCATGAAGGTAAATACTTTCCTTGGATTGAATTGAGTTTTACAGTTTAATTTGAATGTTTTGTCAGTTATTAATCTGTTACTTGCTACCTGGGAGCTTAAGTTAAGGGGGAAAAGTTCTCGACAGTTTTTGTCAGCATGATATACAGCGGATTTTCTTTTCTTTTTTTTTTTTTTAATATCCATGAGGTTGATTTAATTTTTGTGTTTGGCTCAATTAGAGGAATTTACATGGCTTCCCTGTTTTGGTTTTTTTTTAAAAGATAGATTTCTGAAACACTTGAAACAAGTATTTACAGAAAAGTTGAAATTGTACAGGGAAACGTTTAGCCCCTGAATCATTTGAACATAAGGGTCTGATCGTGATGTCCCAGTCACTTTTCAGTCCTTTGGTCTATTTTTCCTACAGAGACATTCTATGACCATGGTACAAACATTGAAATCAGGAAGCCAACACTGATATGTTAATACCATCTAATCTTTAGACCTTACCAAGTGTCCCAGTACTATCTTTTTATAGTAGAAGGTCTTGTTTCAGAATCTCATATTTCATTTAGTTGTCATATTTTTAAAATTTTCCTCAGGTCAGTTTAGTACAGCGCCTCGTTTTCTTTTTCTTTTTTCTTATTTTTTTTTACCTTGATGCTTTTGCAGATTATAGACCAGTTATTTTCTAGAATGGGCTAATTTGTGTGTGTGTGTGTGTGTGTGTGTGTGTGTGTGTGTGTGTGTGAGTGTGTGTGAGATATGTTCTCATGAGTAGAGTCAGGTAGTGTATCTTTGATAGGAGTATCTTAGAAATGATGCTATGTTCTTTCTTCTATCAGGCTTTGACAGTTGGAGTATATTTTCCATGGTCATAGGCTGTAGAGAGATTATTAGGTGCTACAAGTGATGCTGTCTCCCGCCTATTCCATTATTTATCATGTTCTCTTTGATCACTTGATTGTGTTGGTGTCTGCCAGGCTTTCCATTATCAAGTGAAATACGGTACCCCTCAATCCATGCCTACCAGTGTCCCACCAAATGGCTTTAAGACCAAATAGTTCAGGAAGGGGAATGGAAGAACCTTTCCATATTTTGATGAAAAAATTAGGGGAAGAAACATAGCAATAGACTTTTCAATTGCTACATATACCAATGGATAAAATCTGTAAAATTTTTGCTTATCATTTTCTTGGTGTTTTCTTCTCTAAAACAGCAAGCTTGGGCGACAGATGATGTAGCTCAAATTTATGATAAGTGCATTACGGAACTGGAGCAGCACCTACATGCTATCCCACCAACTTTGGCCATGAATCCTCAAGCTCAGGCTCTTAGAAGTCTTTTGGAGGTTGTAGTATTATCTCGAAATTCTCGGGATGCCATAGCTGCTCTTGGATTGCTCCAGAAGGTTAGTTCTTAAACTGTTACTTTTAATTTTATTTATTTATTTTTTTTAAGAAGGGCGCAACTCAAAACAGTAGCCCATGTGGGGATTGAACCAGCAACCTTAGTGTTATTAGCACCACACTCTAACCAACTGAGCTAAGCGGCCACCTTCTGTTACTTTTAGAAGAAATTGGGTTTGTAAACATCAGTGACCTGCACTATCATCTACTTAAGTTATGTTTAAGATTTTAAAAATTAATGTAAAGAAGGTTCAGTCCTGTAATAAGCAGATGATTTTCTCCAGAGTAGAATATAGTCATGGCAGTTAGAATGATAAAGTGGGAAAAAAATGTTTTTCTATTAAGGTAAGATTTTCTGGGAATATGATTAAGAAACTTTAACACATAATTCTTCAGATTTTGAGGGACAGGTTAATCCAGGTACTTGGGTAATGGGAGCATTGGATTTTGACTGACGGACAGTGGAGCCATTTATGACAGTGAAGAACACTGAGTGAGCATAAACTAGATAGAACTTTGAGAGAGTGTGTTAGGTAAGTGAAAAAGGTTTGGCTGAGTGGAGAGTAACTCGAGGCCTTAGAAGGTATGTTGTAGTTTGCATTAGCATTTGTGTTTTGTCTTTGATAGTTGGGCCGAGTTCTATATTTTCCATGGTTCTGAACACTTTTCCTTCCACAGGCTGTAGAGGGCTTACTAGATGCCACAAGTGGTGCTGATGCTGACCTACTGCTGCGCTACAGGGAATGCCACCTCTTGGTCTTAAAAGCTCTTCAAGATGGCCGGGCATATGGGTCTCCGTGGTGTAACAAACAGATCACAAGGTCATTAGCCGTTTTAGAAGAGTAATACTTCCGGGACTGCCTTCTGACATACACAGCCCTGTTTAGGTCCAGAGGTTTCCCTCTTTTCTGTAAGATGAATGGGACGTTTGGAATTTCTAATTGTTGAGTGGTTGTCCTTTCCCTCTGGTGCCCATGACTAATACAGAAAATCCATATCTCTGGGTAGTAAATTGTAGATCATTGGTTTTAAAAGGCTTCACAGATTTTATAACTGGTGTTCATGTGTAAATATTTTAATGTGTTAAATGGAACGCTATTGTCTAGGCTTTCAGAGCAAAGTTTGAGTTTTAAGACTGGGCTGTCCTTCATTACTGTCTATTTTGAATCTTGGATACTGATTTGCAGTTGCTTCTCAAGGCATCCTTAATTTAGAACGAATTACCATCGACTAAAACAGGCTCTTTATTTTACTCGATACGGTATGGATAAGCCTATCTGAATAAAGAAATGCTGATTTTTTCTAGGTGCCTAATTGAATGTCGGGATGAATATAAATACAATGTGGAGGCAGTGGAGTTGCTAATTCGCAATCATTTGGTTAACATGCAGCAGTATGATCTTCACCTGGCTCAGGTAGGAAGGGGACTCGGGTGTGGAAGGGACTCTGGGAGTTGGGAAGTGTCTTTGCTGTAACCATTGTCTTTCTTATGTTGTGCTTTTTGTGTTGCCAGTCAATGGAGAATGGTTTAAACTACATGGCTGTGGCATTTGCTATGCAGTTGGTAAAAATCCTGCTGGTGGATGAAAGAAGTGTTGCCCATATTACTGAGGCAGATCTGTTCCACACCATTGAAACCCTCATGAGAATTAATGCTCATTCCAGAGGCAATGCTCCAGAAGGGTGAGGATGAAAATGCTTGGGATTCGTGTGTAGTCATCAGTCTAAGAAAGAGCTTGAGAAATGAACGCAGACTGACTAACATGACCTGTTATCACTGCTTTACCTACAGCGTATGGGAAGCTTTAGTGAGACCTAACACTGTCCTTTAAAGTATGATGGCTTAACTAACAGCCAAGCCGTTTTGCTGTGGAGGGTATATACAGTATTAGCCTTGGTGTCAGTCCTGTGTTCAAGCTCAGCCGCTTAAAATCCCTCTGATTTTAAGCAAGTTGATACACCTCCCTAAGCCTGTTTCTTGTATAAAATGGAACTAATAGCAAAGAACTGTTGAGAATTAAATAACAAAAATCATGGCATATAATAGGCATGCAGTGAATACTTGTTGACTCTGAACATCAGCTCCATTGCAGTGGGCACCATTTTTTGGCCAAGAAGTGACTTAACTGAGGTCAGTCATTTGTGTATTATGTCCTCATGAATAAATAGATATCAAGAGACCAAGGGTAGTTTTGTTTAAATATGGAAATGGTAAAGTGATCATCATTCTTGTGGTTTCTAATAAGCAAATTGTCCAGTTGTATTGTCTGAAATCACAACCATGAGTAGACTGATTTTCACTCTGGATTTATTGTACTAGATTGCCCCAGCTGATGGAAGTAGTGCGATCCAACTATGAAGCAATGATTGATCGTGCTCACGGAGGCCCTAACTTTATGATGCATTCTGGGATTTCTCAAGCCTCAGAGTACGATGATCCTCCAGGCCTGAGGGAGAAGGCAGAGTATCTTCTGAGGGAATGGGTGAATCTCTACCATTCAGCAGCAGCTGGCCGTGACAGTACCAAAGCTTTCTCTGCGTTTGTTGGACAGGTAGAGCTTTTGGAAAGAAAGGTGCTTTTTATTCAACATAAGTAGGGTGTGATGCCTCCAATATTAAAGTTCAGTATTATGTACCTGTGGTCAGTTACCTCCATACTCATGTAAACCAAAAATGTCATCATTACCCTGTTAAATTGATACAGTTTATTTGCTTCCTCATCGTTGGTCACTAAGCAGTAAAGCCAACATTCCCCGTCATCCCCCCTTAGTTCTGTTTTTCCTGTTTCAATTGTCACAGCTACAAAATAAAATGGGTAAGATAATGAATAATGAAATTGCCAGGTATATATAGTAATTTTACCAGCTTGATAATCTGCATTGATGGGATTATGGGCTAATAAGTAAAGTTCTCCTAATAGCCCATGTTTAAAAAATTAAATAAGAAAACACAACAAAACAAAAAATATTTAAATGGCAGGGCTTTTTATTTTATTTTCTAAATTAAGTAGCTTATCTACTTAAAACTGATTAACATGTTCTTTTTGGGAAATAGTTTCCAGTATTTTCATTCAATTTGATCTAAATTGAACTTTGAGTTAAAGTGTTAGGAAACAAGTCTCCAGCTAAAAACTAGGTTTGGCAGGAATATCTTTAAACAGAATGAACAGAAAAAAATGTAAAAAGAGATCCATAGTACCATTTAGCATTGTTTTGAGCATCACTGGCTGCTTTCTGCCACTAATGGATTCAGATCCAATAGTCAAACGTGTCCTAATCATACGTGGCTGACAAGCGTAGTACTTTTCCTGAACTCACCTTAAAATTCCTTTAGTAGATCTGTTGTAATATTTGTTCAGGGAGAGATAATCTGCTTATTTCTGCAGATTAACCATTTTATTTCTTCAAACTGAGACCAAAGCTCTAGGTGTGCACCAAAGAAATTTATAAATTAAATCTATTATCAAATAAATGACAATTGAATGTGGAAGAGCTGATTGGAATTTCAGAAGTTGTTAGAAATTGGATTTACTTTTCAAGATGAATGTTACTTAGTAAATCATACTAAGTAAGTTTCTCCCATAAAAAAATACAGGGAATTATAAAACATAACTATTGAAAAGCTGTTAGTGCATGTTTGTAGTTTGATTTCTGATTTTGATGGAAGAATTTTGAATCAATTGGTTTTTGTGACCATCGGTATTTCATGGGTATGGATGTGGCAGCTGTCTTAGCTCTTCTGCTGGCTTATTAGTGCTCATTTTTTCTCTCCATTTCAAAGAGATAATGTATTATACTTTTCTCTTTTGCATTCTTTGGAGAATTCATTCTTTCCTCCTTGTGCTCCATCTTGATCATAGTAGTTGGTCCTCATTTCCTCTCCCTTGTTAACTTTTCAGATTTCAATGTACAAAAGTCCCTTTGCTGGGCTCTGTCTTGGCTAGGTTACATGATTGTCAATTCAGCTGTTTTATTGCTTATCAAGGGACAGTTAAATTAACTTTCTAAGATAACAGTCAAGTTTTTATTCTGGGCTTGGTTTCTTTGTTTAGTAAGCACTGACTCCCTCCCTCTGCAGCCTTAATGTTTGTTACACTGTTTTCTTTTGTACTAGCCACATAATTGCTTTGCTCTGCTTCACTTCCAGATCATATGTCATAAAATTTGTACTTCATCCTTTTTTAAAAAATATACTTTCCCTTTCCACTTTAACGTAATTTACATGAAAATAGTTGCTTATGATCTGTGGGTGTTTTCATTGGGTATCTACTTATACAAATTATTACCTGATTTTCCTGGAGCAGCTAGTTTCAAAAACTTTGGTATGGGTTAAGTCATTTGGAATAAATTATTTCAAATTCTGTGAGACAGTAAAATAATTTAATCTCCTCCTTGAAGACAACACACCTCGGACAGAATGTCTTAATATGACTTTGACTGAGTTAATAAAAGTTGGTTTGATTTGCATAATTTTCCAAATTATTTGGCTGTGGACTGTTCAAAATTGCCATATTGTTATCTTTCTCAATTTCCATCTTCTCTGTTCTCTGTTAAACTTAAAACTAAAGGAATTCTGTCATGGTCCCTTAACGGACAGTTCCTTTTCATGACAGCTTTTTTACAAAGTAAAAATTGGAAGTATGACAGTAGGAATAAATGAGAGATTATTTCTTAAACATGAAAAAGTTTACCTGTGTATATTATCTCATTGTATCTATATATTTTTGTTCCCTTGGTAGATGCACCAGCAGGGAATCCTGAAGACTGATGACCTCATAACAAGATTCTTTCGTCTGTGCACTGAGATGTGTGTGGAAATCAGTTACCGTGCTCAGGCAGAGCAGCAGCACAACCCTGCTGCTAATCCCACCATGATCCGAGCCAAGTGCTACCACAACTTGGATGCCTTTGTCCGACTCATTGCACTGCTAGTGAAGCACTCAGGGGAGGCCACCAACACTGTCACAAAGATTAACCTGTTGAACAAGGTCTGACATCCTTCCTTGCCTTAGTCTTGGTACACTGTACCAGTAGTTCTAAACCCTATGGGCCCAACTCCTCCCTCAAAAGATTTTGTTAACATCCCTCCCCCTCACTGTATTGAAGTTAAATTCATAGATAATATGTAAACATAATCACCGAATTTTAGAAGAGTATATGATGCCTTAACTAAAAGACCCAACCCAAACCATAATGCATTTCAGCACGTTAACGTTTGGTAATGACTATGCTAGAAGATAATATGAGATTTGCCCTTATACACAGAATCACTGTATGAGATGGCTGAATATGTTCACTAATAAGAGATTGGTCACTCAAATACCATGAGTGACATTATAATCTTTGTCTTGATTTTTCTGCAAAGGAACGACGTACATTTTCTTTTGATTTATACAGTGGAATTTCTTGGAAATTTGAATATTAAAATAGTGCAAAAATGAACTTAGAGTTTGGTCTTGGGTAATTGCAAATAGGTTATTACATTCCTCACAGTTAAATGGGAAAACCAAGTGGAATACAAGACAGTTCTTTGTATGAGACATTACTGCAGCCTAACAGTCAACTTCATGTCAGAAAAATTGACCGGAAAAATTAGGTCATTAGATTTATTAACATGGTAAAATATGATGTACCATGTTGATTTCTAGAGCTCAGAAAAACCACTGGTCATCTGTGGAGAGGATACATGTCTGGTTGAAGGGTACTGAAATCAGAGAACACACACAAAACTACAGATCAAATCAATGTATGGGCCCCCTTGGTTGTCAGCATTTAATTTTGTATTCCAATGGTATATATCCTTTCCTCTAATGTGGATCTTAAGAATGCAAGGTAAAAAGGCATGACTAGAGAGTGGTAAGTGAATTATCTTCGTGATTCACAAGCTGTTATCTGTGTGCTCCATAGGTCCTTGGTATAGTAGTGGGAGTTCTCCTACAGGACCATGACGTTCGGCAAAGTGAGTTTCAGCAGCTTCCCTACCATCGGATTTTTATCATGCTGCTCTTAGAACTCAATGCTCCTGAGCATGTATTGGAAACCATTAATTTCCAGACACTTACAGCTTTCTGGTGAGTAATGTTGAATTTAATAGATTTCCTGGTAAAGATTGCTGTTTTAATGTAGCAAAATTTGAGAGGTAGAACTTTTGTGGATTTTAGGCATATTTATTCGTAACATAGCTTGCATGTTGCCTACTTACTTATATTCATGTGTTTACTATATTTAAGTTAGACTGTGCTCCTGATAAAGGTTTTCTTCTTCCAGCAATACATTCCACATCTTGAGGCCTACCAAAGCTCCTGGCTTTGTGTATGCCTGGCTTGAACTGATCTCCCATCGGATTTTTATTGCAAGAATGCTGGCACATACGCCACAGCAGAAGGTGTGGCTGCAGTTTATCTCCTACAGATGAAGACTGTAACTACCTGGGGCTTGTTAGCACTATTAGCCATGTAGTAGTAATCATACCTCTTCCAGGCTTAGTTGGGAATTCTTTCAGTGAACGTGGAGTCAAGTCATGGAGAGAGGCTTAACACGTACTTCACTGCCTCTGCTTGGTCCATTCCTCAGTGACTAGGGTATTGCATCTCCAAGTCTGTTGCGTGCCACCTATGTCAATCTCTTACGGGCTTTTTATAAAACGTTGAAAGCTTGGCCCACCTCTGTAGACATCTATATAAAACTGGGTAATGGCTCTCTGGAACCTCCAGCTTTACACTTTCCCACTCTATATGCTAAAGGCTCTCACACTCAAGGTTGAGGACCACTGGTCACAGTACTTGAAGAAATTAGGACCAAGTTCTAGTAATGAGCAATTAGTGTAAGAACAGCACAGTTAACATGAGAAGTTTCTGTACTATTTCTCTCGCAATTAAATGACAAATGACCACTGTAGAAAGTATCCTTAATTGGCCCTTTCAGATCAGAAGAAAATGTGACTACTATGTGTTTGGCAAAAAAGAAAGTGAAATAATCCTTAAATGGAGTTCAGTCTTGTTTGGCGGAGAAGTGCATTGCAGGAAGAGCAGCAAAATATATTGAATAAAATTACCCAAGAATGAACATAATTAGTGCATTTGGGGGTTGGTTAGCAGGCTGGAGCTGAGGAGCTGGGAGTTGGAAAAGAAAGTGTTGAGATTCAGGACTTAATTAAAATGAGGAATTAACAGACCTAGTTGCCGGTTTCTCAGTTGGCTAAATGTTTCATGTCTGTCTGAAAGATCCTCAAATTTCCCTCCTCCTGTTCTTTAAATTTTGGTACAGGCCCAAGGACCTGTATGTCTTGGAATTTCTGGAGCCAGTTTGTTTAAAATATCATTTCCCACTGTCTCCATAATCACGCGTGTTCTTTTTTAATGCCAGTGAGTCTTTGAGAGGTACTTATGTCAGTATTCTCTAGTTATATTAGTATGAAGAAGTCACACTTTACCCTGTTTCCCCGAAAATAAGACCTAGCCAGACCATCAGCGCTGATGCGTCTTTTGGAGCAAAAATTAATGTAAGACCCAGTCATATATTATGTTATGTTATATTACATTACATTATATCATAAGACCAGGTTTAATATTATAGTAAAATAAGACCGGGTCTTACATTAATTTTTGCTCCAAAAGACGCTTTAGCACTGATGTTCCGGCTAGGTCTTATTTTTTGGGAAACACAGTAGCTGCTTGGGTAACTTTTTTAATGGCAGAATAGCAGCTGAGTATGACTCATGTACATTTCTTTCTTTCAGGGATGGCCTATGTATGCACAGCTACTGATTGATTTATTCAAGTATTTAGCACCTTTCCTTAGAAATGTGGAACTCACCAAACCTATGCAAATCCTCTACAAGGTAATTAATTTGGAGTTATAAATAAAAATAATTAAAACTGAAACACTTACAAAAATCAACTGGGAAGTGTAACATGTAGAAAAGCACAAAAATCAAACATACTTGCATAATCAGCACTCGGTCATAGGGTATTCATATATTCAACTTCAGTAGATAATACCAGTCTTAACAAAATTCTTTCAGCAGCACTTTAGTTACTATTTTTTTTTTTTTTTGCATCCTTTTCCTACCTGGTATTGTCTGTTTTTCATTTTAGCCATTTTGGCAGTTGAACAGTAGGATCTCATTGGATGTAATTTGTGTTTCCTTGATTTCTTAGTGAGGTTTTTATGTGTAGATTGGCTATTTGGATATTCTCCTTTTATAATGTTCCTGTTCATGTTTTATGCTCATATTTATTTGGGTTATTTTTCTTATTTTTGATAGGAATTCTTCATATATTCTGGATGTAAGCCCTGTGTTGATATATTTTTAAACCTCTCACTCCTGTGGCTTGTCTTTTCACTTCACTCTATTGAAAGGATGTTTTAAATTTAATGTAGTCGAAATGATCAATTTTTTACCCTTATTAATTGCTTTTTGTGTCTTGTGTAAAAAAATTGGCCAATCCCAAGTTGTATTCTGTTTTGTGGGTGCCCTGCCCCCTTGGGCCCTGCCCAAGAAGCCATATAATTCTTTTACATTTAGGTCTGTGATCTATCTAAAATTTATTTTTGTGTATGGTGAGATACACAAAAATACACAATTTCCTCCCACTTTCTTTTTTTTTTTTAAATTAAAGTTTATTGGGGTGACAATTGTTAGTAAAGTTACATAGATTTCAGGTGTACAATTCTGTAATACACCATCTATAAATCCCATTGTGTGTTCACCACCCAGAGTCAGTTCTCCTTCCATTACCATGTATTTGATCCTCCCACTTTCTTATACCTCCCTCCCCCACCCACAATACCTATATAAGGCTTTTCAGCCCCATTTGTTAAGTCCTTCGTTTTCTATTGAATTGATTTGGCACCTGTGTTAAAATAATTGACTACACATTTATGGATAACTCTCTAGTTGATCTATTCTTAGGTCAGTACAAGTTCTCTTGAGCTTTGCTTTCTTTTAACATCATTTTGTCTGTTCGGTACCATTTGCAGTTCTCTAAAAACTTTGCAATCATCTTCACTTCTAAAAACATGCTGGGATTTATATTGAGATTATACTTAATCTGTAGATCAATTGGGAGAGAACAGACAGCTTAATATCGAGCCTTTCAATCCATGAACATGTATATATATGTCTATTGAGTTAGGTCTTTAGTTTTACTCTGCAATGCTATGTAGTTTTTTAGCATAGAGGTGTCGAACATCTTTCCTTAGACTTAGTCCTACATTTGATGGTTTTTCTGAAATGACAAAAGATAATCTTTTTAAAATTCTTATTTCTTGGTGGCATATAGAAATAAAACTGATTTTGTATATTGGCCTTGTTTCCAGCCACCTTGCTAAATTTACTTTTTCTGACAATTTATCTGTATATTTGGCAGGGAGGGGTGTATTCTATATCTACAATCATTTCGTGAATCTGTAACAATAGTTTTTTTATTTGCTTTTCTTCTTGCCTTATTGCACTGACCAGTAACTCCAAGACATTGGTGAATAGAAGATAGTGATGATAGCGTGCTTGTTTCATTAATGATCTTGGGGGAAACTTTCAGTAATTCACCATTAAGTATAATGTTTTTGTAAATCTATAGTTTTGTAGATACCATTATCTGATTAAGGAAATGCCTTTTTATTCATAACGTGCTGAGACTTTCTAAATCATTAAATGGGTATTTTGTTGAATGTTTTCTGTTAATGTTGTAAATCCATTAATTTTCAAATCCTTAAACCACCACTGCATTACAGGACCATTTGGTCATGATACAAGGACTGATTTTGATTTCTAATATTTAGGATTTTTTTATAATTTTCATATCAGGTTTTGGTATCAGTGGTAGGGAGAGTTGGAAAATGTCCTATTTTTTTGTAAGATTGAAAATGGTGTTAATATTTTCTTAAATATTTCTAAGGATTTGCCAATAAAGCCATTGAGACCTAGAGTTTCTTTAGGAAGGGTTTTAACAACATATTTAACATCTTTGTTATAATGGACTATTCAGTTTTTTTGTTGTTTGCGTTTGGTAAATTGTTTTTTCTATTTGTGTATTTTATCTGAATTGTCAAATTTACAAGCATAAAATTGTTTAATAGTCTCAAACTATTTTTCCTATCTGTAGTGATGGTCCTTTTTCATTCTTGATACTGCATTGTGTTTTCTCTGTCAGGCTTGGTAGGGCTTATCAATATTATTGATGTTTTCAAAGAACCAACTTCTCACTTTGATTGCTACGTGCTCCCTTCGACACACACACACACACACACACACACACTTGTACTTTTTTTTTTGATTTTTGTTCTTTCTTTGGTTTTCCTTAGCTGTTATTTTTCTAATTTCTGAAGAAAGAAGCTTATTTCATTGTTTTTATTTTGTTTGTTTTTGTCTAACATATTCTAGCATATGTATGTATTTAAGGTTATAAACTAATACCTAGTTTCTTCTGATTTGCAGATGTAAATATTTTCATAAATCTCTTGTGATGTTATTGTTATTGTTGATTAAAGCCTGTAGCTGTTATCGAAGTATATTTTTGCCTTTTTTACTTGAGTTAAATTCATAACAGTAAAAATTTTATTACTTAGTGTGGAATCAGCCAATGTTTTTCTCTTTTTAAAAAAACAGGGCACTTTAAGAGTGCTGCTGGTTCTTTTGCATGATTTCCCCGAGTTCCTTTGTGATTACCATTATGGATTCTGTGATGTGATCCCACCTAATTGTATTCAGCTAAGAAATCTGATCCTGAGTGCCTTCCCAAGAAACATGAGGCTCCCAGACCCATTTACTCCTAATCTGAAGGTAAAGTTTAAAACAGTTCAAGTAAAATAAAGTTATGTCTTAATATTTTCGTCCTTTCTCTGATATGTGGGCTATTTAATCCCGCTCTCCCCAGCATTCACATTTACAAGTTGTTATAGGTAAGGGTGCTCTCTGGGGGAAGCAGTCATGTTATTAAGTTTTTAGGGTGATTTTGTTGCTCAGTATTGGTTCGCAGATGTGTTGGTTTGTTATTTTCAAATTAAATTTAGCTGTATTTATAGAACCTCAACCTAGGTGTCAGGCCAATCATTTGCTGGGTGGCCTCAATGGCCCAGAATTGCAGAAAAAGACCTTTGTAATGCCCATATTTCACAGGTGTTTTTTATGTGTGTACTTGTGTTGTTTAAATTGTTGAAGGAGAAAAGGGATCACTTAATCATACCTGACACGGGTACTATAATTTTTTATGTATTTTGTACTTTTTCCCACGAATGTTTTTAAAAGTAGCAGATATGATGTTGTCTTTTTCTGCTGGGGTGTCTTTTTCTTCTGGGGCACCTTTTCTAAGGCTAGGGCTCTTGGTGAGTGAGAAATCTCATTATGGACTCTTATTTTGAAATCCAAGTCCAGGACAAAAATGATTAGTGGTGCAAGTTAGACCTCTCCACAAAAAGTACCTACCCTGCCTTATTTTAGAGAGGTATCATAGAATGGGAGATTACTGTCATTTTGTGTACAAATTCTTTTGACTAAAGATTGATAAAAAGTTGCAGCTTTACTGTTTAAGACATTTATAATGTGTGTAGTTTTAGAGAAACATTCTATTACTTGCTAGCATAGATACAATTTGCTGTTAGCTCCTACAAATGCTTCTGGTTGTGATTCTTGTATTTGTTTGTGGCAGGTGGATATGTTGAGTGAAATTAACATTGCACCCCGGATTCTCACCAATTTTACCGGAGTGATGCCACCTCAGTTCAAAAAGGACTTGGATTCCTATCTTAAAACTCGATCACCGGTCACTTTTCTATCTGATCTGCGCAGCAACCTACAGGTTAATTGATTTGGCTTAACTCTCAGCTATGTCTTTCATAGAAAGCACTTTTCCATGCACAGTCCTGTGTGTGTCCTGTTTGGGAATTAGTCTTTTCACGCTGATTAAAAATTTTTAAAACATACTGTCATTTCTAATGGTTGGATGAGATTAATTGTATTATATATTTTACTAGTTCGTCTTACCAGTGACACAAAGCTTAGTAACCTTGGAAGAGGTGACCAGGGAATGGACTGATTTCCTGTAAGAATAGATTGCTCATAATCATTTCCTGTTAGTACCCCAAGATTTTTCTAAAGAAATGGTTTGATTTGCTGTATAGAAAATGACTTGAAGTTGTTTTACCTTTACAGTCTGTCCACACCAAGGGACCACAAAATTTTCCTTCTCCAAAATCTTTTTTATAGTTGAGATAGTGCATACTTTGACTTCCTAAGCTTTCCTTTTGTGCCGGTACCTGTTAAAGCGGTGGCTTCTTAAGGGAAATGCTGTTTGTTGTTGACACAACTACCGTCCTGGGGCAGCTGTGTATTTGTTAAAAGACTTTAACACAACTCGAAAATGTCTAAAATTTAAATCATAAAGAATGTTGAGAGCAGTTCACCTTTTCTGTGAAGGCTCAAAAAGGATTTAAAGATACTGGTGCCCGACTCAATCATCTGAGAATAAGTCAGGAGCTTTCTGTTTTGTTCCTTTAGGTATCCAATGAGCCCGGCAATCGCTACAACCTCCAGCTCATCAATGCACTGGTGCTCTATGTGGGGACTCAGGCCATTGCACACATCCACAACAAGGGCAGCACACCTTCAATGAGCACGATCACCCACTCGGCCCACATGGACATATTCCAGAACCTGGCCGTGGACTTGGACACTGAAGGTGAGTGCTCAGAGTCAAGTTCTCTGCACTTTCTGCCACAGTCCAGTCATAAAAATACTTTGAGCCACAATGGAAAAAGAACGGTCTGTCATTGTTTATGGGTCTAGCTGATGATTTTATTTTTAATTGGATAGTATCTGCGCAATGCAGAAAACACAGAAAAGCATAAAAGAATCATCCAGAATCCTTATTACATCAGTTACTATGTCAGTGTATATTTGTATGGAAAAAAAAAAAAGGTTTCTTTTACTAGCCTCTCTAAAAATAGGCTTGTTACATTGTTTTTTTTTAGCCAGCCTTTTCCCCAGCACTTGTGGGTGCCTGTTTGGCAGGATGCAACATGTTAATATCAGGTGTGTAAACTTGAATGAATGGGACTTTTCCCTCTTTGCTCTGCAAGAGGCTCAGTGTAATTCCTATTATATAGGTTGCATCCTGCCTGGCTGAAATACATTTCTTTTGTTGTTTTATATTTCTATGTAGACCACCATAGGTGCTAACCAACTATCTACCATGTTTCCCTGAAAATAAGACCTAGCCGGACCATCAGCTCTAATGTGTCTTTTGGAGCAAAAAAAGACCCGGTATTATAGTAATTATACTAGACCTAGTCTTATGCTATAGTAAAATAAGACTGGGTCTTATATTAATTTTTGCTCCAAAAGATGCATTAGAGCTGATGGTCCGGGTAGGTCTTATTTTGGGGGAAACACAGTATATATAGTCCTCATTTTAGCACACACATACTTTAGAAGGATGCCTACTTTTTAACTCTACTATGGATTCTCGAGAGGCTAATCTTGAACACGCACACACGCAGCTTGCCTATTTGTAGAAGGGATTTAAAACAGCTTAAAATAAGGTTTAACAAAATTGAATACCATTATGTCCAGAGCCCAGCAAAAAAGGGATGGTAGTCTTTAGGGACATGTTAAAGCTCACTGTTACAGCCTTACAGACATGTCATATCAAGCAGAGGCAGACAAACCCAATTAAGATAATATTTAGTCCAATATAGTTTAAGCTAGTGGTTCTCAAAGTGTAGTCTGAAAACCCTTGAGGGAGTTCCCAAGATCTTTTAGAAGAGCTGTGAGGTCAAAACTATATTTTCATAATAACAGAAACTTTTTTGCATTCATGAACAGATTGAACACATGGGCAGAAATGAGTCACTAAGTTTTTTTGGAAAATACTTTTAACATGTTACCAATATGATGTAGATTTATTTATTTATTTTTTTTTAAGAATTTTACTGTGGAAAGTACTAAAACTCGCAGAAATTAAAATTCTTGTGGACATAAAAACTACAGGATAGGTTAAAAGTCTACATCAGAAATCCAACCCTAGCCAGTTAAGAATGATTTGTCTTATGTTGGCCTTACAGAGCAAGTCCTCACTGCGTCTTCTTAACTTCTAGGTCGGTATCTCTTCTTGAATGCAATTGCAAATCAGCTGCGGTACCCAAATAGCCACACTCACTACTTCAGCTGTACCATGCTCTACCTTTTTGCAGAGGCCAACACTGAAGCTATCCAAGAACAGATCACAAGGTAAGAGAGGTTTGTTTTTCAGGTGCTTCTAAGATGTTTCCCCTTTGCTAATGAATTCTGAGTGTTTTTTTCTATGCATTCAGTTTTCATTGAGCATCTTGTAGATAATGTTAAATGTAAGATACAGTTGTCATCAAAATGGGTATGATTCCTTTCCTAATAGTTTGGTCACAAAAAATCGCAAGTAGAAAATTACAAATCATAAAAAGTAGTTTTTAACAAAAGGCACCAACATTTTAAGCTTAGGAGTTTCTTTCAGATGGTGGCACATTTTTAAGAGTCCTGAATCACAGGGGCCTATGAAAGTCCACATTAAAGAGCTTGGACATTTCTTCATTAACTCTAGGTTGAAAGGTTTTAAGCAGGAGAAATAATAGGAATTATACTTTCGTTTTCCTAACGATAGCTAGGAATCTGTTGTAGATTTCTTGGACTATGTACAACATTGGAGATTAGGAGCTAGGTAGCTTCTAGTAGTTGAGAGAGGTATATTACTTTAAAAACTGTACCAGACTTCTTAAACTTGCTCCTACACCTAGTAGTAGTTTGTGGGTATTAGATAATGGTATTCCTTAGGATATAAATATTTAAGCCAATACTAACTGCTGTTCAGAAAACTAGGCTCAGTAATAGGAAGAGGGGTTCAAACCCAGGTTTTCTAATTCTAGAATACACCTGCGTTAACCGTGCTATATTGAGTATAGAGATTAATCCACCTGTCTTTTAAGTATAGCTAACAAATTTTGCTTGTAGTTTAATAATCAGGGAGAAGGGTTAGGAAAAAAACATAGTGGAGAAGTGGTCATGAATTTGTATGTTTCTCTGAATTAACTAACTTCTCCCCTTCTCCAGGGTTCTCTTGGAACGGTTGATTGTAAATAGGCCACATCCTTGGGGTCTTCTTATTACCTTCATTGAGCTGATTAAAAATCCAGCTTTTAAGTTCTGGAACCATGAGTTTGTACACTGTGCCCCAGAAATTGAAAAGTAAGTTAAAAGCAATTTTTTTTAATCCTCTGGGACAGGAGAATGAGGAGGATCATTTGATGGCTACGGTTGGGGGCGTGGGGGAGGATGGGAGGCGAGGGGTGGGTGCTGATTAGCTTTGGCAACTCCTGCCTTCTTAATGACACAAGATATTGTTGGGCCTGAACTTTTCTCACAAACTTGTAACTGCTCCTTTCTTCAGATTATTCCAGTCTGTTGCACAGTGCTGCATGGGACAGAAGCAGGCGCAGCAAGTCATGGAAGGGACAGGTGCCAGTTAGATGGAACTTCATCTCTGCTGTGAAAGTGTCAGCTTGGATGTCCCAAGTTCATAAATTGGCTGAAGATTCCATTCAGCTCTTCCTGACTTTCCCAGCCCTTTGGTTCTCGGGTATCTGCCCCAATTACTGTTTGGGTCAGCTTCCTGTCTATGTGGGCACGTTCCAAAGTTTAAATGCATTTTTTTGACTATTGGCCAAAATTTAGAAGATGCTGTGAATATCATTTTGAACTTGTGTAAATATATGACAGAGAAAACCTTTGTCTGGAACTTCTTGGGTTTGTGCACAGTGTGCCCACGGCAAGTAGATAAACTAGTACCTGCCCCGCTTGTCACTGAAGAGGCTGATGCCATGCACTTGTCTACAGACACAGCTCCACGTCTTCTGACATTCTCAGTGTCCCAAAGAAAAACAAACCAGTTTAAATGTTATGTAACTTTTTTAATATGGAGAGAGGACCTTGAAAACCACAGTGTGGATGTTAAAAGTGTGGATGCGCTAGGATTTGGTATTCCAGGGAACCTGGGAAGAGCTCACAATCGCAATCCCATGGATTTTTGTTTTGCCTCTTCCCCAAATCTAAAGCTCGCTGCTGGAGACCATCGTTTTCTCATTTGTGTTGGAGAACATACTGCTTGGGCCCTGTGACAGAGAGCTTTTTTTTTTTTTTTTTAAAATAAAGGGAAACGAGACCAGACCTAAAGCTCCCCATCTCTCTCCTATACTTGTAAACTATGAGAAAAAGGAACCAAATAGTATGAATTGTCACACCACCCCCATTAGCCCAGGCTAAGATGAACAACAGTCAAAAGGACCAGTACAGCCCCTTTTGGATTTTGAATGTTTTGTAAATGTATTGGTCCACGTGTTGTAATTCTGTAGCCATTTTAGTTCCTGGACTTTATTTTTAGCTCAGCTCCCCTACTTCGTGTATGTGTGTGCAGACTACAGTCAAACATTAAAGTCATGACACCCACATGGGCACACTGTGCCTTCCTCAGTAGCAGCAGCCAGTGCTGGAGGTGAGGACAAAGTGGGCACCCACCCTTAAAAAGCCTGGGCCTTTGGGAAACACCAGCTTCTCACTGAACGGTAGATCTTACCCACTAATAGTCTGGCATGTTGAAACAAGCTAGAAAGTTCTTCTTGTTCCTTTTCAATAGCTGAAAGTTACAATTACAAAGAAACACCCATTTAAAAAATATCTTTTACCCTCAGGCTGTTTTGATGTTGACTTTTAAAAGAAAAATGTATCCCACTTATATATACCTTACCTTTAATGACTGTAAAGCTTTAACGGCCCAAGAGGACAAAAAGTTTCAAGATTACATAGAACTCTTACATGAGTGGGGCTTGAATGTCATTGGTGTCTTAGGGTTTCTTCCCTCAGAGTGAAGAAACTAGCTGTCCCATCTAGATTAAACTTCAGACTGCTGAGGACTTAACTGCTCTGAGGGCCAGTGACATAGGTTATTAAATACTCTAAAAAGAAACAAAGTCTTTTTTAAAAGGTAAAGTGACTTCAACTCAAAATAGACTCAGATTTTAACGAGTTTTACTTTCTAAGTCCCCCTTATTAAATGGTAGACTATAAGACCTATTACTATCACAACCGTATTTCTCCTAACTTTGGTTCAAACTGAGAACAAAACAGCTATAAAATGTATTGGTTTCGGTGACAATTAACAATGGTTCCCAAACATGTCACCCTTAACTCAGTTAATCCTAGCACACCTTTGCTCCTTTTCCCATTGGTATTTAATAAGGAAAGAATCCAAATTTTCTTCCTTTTAAATCATCAGTTGAGTATCAATTTAAGTTCTTCTCGTGCATAAGTTCCTTCAAGCAACAGGAAACCTGCTACCCTGTCAGTTCCAACAAGTGGTGTAAGATCATCTTTTGACCATAACGAACCTGTAAGGCCTGCTGTTCTCTCCTGCTGAGTTTGGCGTACACCTCCTTGTTACTGAGTAAATCTTGCTCAGCTTTTAAGTCTGTGGCATAGGTTTTCAGGGTCAACAAAACACTGTCCCGAAGAAGCTGTCTCCATGATTCTTTGAGCTTGGGGATATTTCTGATGGTCAGGCTGTTCTCTTCCTTTTTATCATCTCCCCATCTATCTTGGTCTTTAAACTCTCTGAACTCCTCAGCAGGCATGCACAGTACCTAAAAGCAACCATAGGGCCATTTAATTAGCATATACTACTTGTATATTTCTGAAATTGATTTAGAGAAGCCAACCTGTCTGGCAGCATTTTAGTGTCCTCTCTCTCTATCCCATCTTTCCTATTTTATCTAGCTTTACCTAGCTCTGACTACTTAAGCTGTTTTTAGTATTAAATGGCCATTCTCAGCCCTGTTACCTGGAGTGTGGTGGTCAGTTCCTCTTCAGTCAGCACTTCTTCCCGCCCAATCACAAAGGCTCCCTCTTCCCCTACCATCTCCAGTTTGCATAAGTAATCCCAGCGTTCACATAGCAGGAGCCTTTCAGCTTCAACTTTTGTTCCTATAGATAGAAACAGTATAGAAAGTCTGAGAGTACCTAGAGCTCATTTCTTCTTTGTCTTGTAAACTAGATGCTAGAGACAACTGCTATTTAGCAGGGCACCTGGGGCGGGGCAGAGGCACATCCACCAGTATCCATTGAGTTAGCCTGTACACTCACCCTGTAATGCTGCTTCACGAACTGTCACCATTTGAATGTCAGCGGTGTCATCTGTGTTGTCAGGATATGGTTCAACAAAACCGTACATATGAATCAGTTGCCAATTAGCCATTTGCCCGTAAGTGTTGAAAATCTCATGGCCTTTAGGAATGGGCTGAGTAGCCACCATCCGAAGACAATTCTGGAGTGGAAGGGAGAAGCTGGGACCAGGCCTTTCCCAGGAAGATTACTCCCCTGTTAGGAAGAGCCTCTACAGTTAGGAAGAGCAGCTACAGTTCAGCAAAGGGACTGATGCTATGCCATCCTACCAACAGTCTACCTTTACTTCCCATTAATTCCCTGTACTGCAAAAGGAAAGGAATGAAGCTTACAAAGGTCAGCCTCAGTGTTTTCAGGTTAATCGGCTCAGGCATTTTCAGCACCTAGAAAGCTGCTAGCTTTTAAAAACAAAACCCAGATTGAAGTTGGAAAGGCAGACGGAGGCAAGGTTTAAATAACAGCCATCTCCTAATTTTTAATCTTTTTCTTGAAACTTTCCACATAGCAAATAGAACTGACAGACACTGCCGGGTATCATCTTCAGCCTCTTGACCTCCTGTCCACAGGGCCCTGACAGTCTTGGCTCCCTGGACTCCCTCTAGCACCAAGTAAATGGTGGTAGGATAAAGTTCATCTGAGGACTGACCACAACTTTGAGGGCTTTGAGATGTTTTGTGTCCCAACTATTTCACTGGAATGTGCAAATGAATACATACAGGAGGCCTAACTTGATGTACTCCTTTTTAGCATTCAGCCCAATTGCCAGGCCAGCATAAATGTCGGGCACTGGTTTGAATCAAATGCCCCATGCGCATAAAAAGAACTGGAGAGATCCACTCACTGGAGAATATTCTAGATTGGCATTGTGATTGGCTACGTGGTTTAGTATGTCTGCAGCAGGCACCATCAAAGGGGGGTTTGGCTCCTTTTCATCCTCTTCTTCCTCCAGTGGTTCCTGAAAGCTGCCACAGAGAGTTTGGCTCAAGTCCAGTGTAGAGACGGGATGGGGTTCCCTTCTGTCCCTCAATACAGTTCAAAAGAAAACAGTCCCTTCCGGCTCTGCTCACTGACCTGTAAGCCATCACAAGAGCCACGAGTTGGTGGTAGAGTTCCGGGGAGCGAACCCTGGGACTGAAAAGATCGGGGTGGGCTTCCATGAAGGGCAGCACGATAGAATAGTACTCGCTACGGATGTTGGCCAAATCCTTCTCCACGGCCTCAGGCACCCCTGTGCCCTGTAGCAACCGCTGGCGCTCCTCCTGGGGCCTGCATAAGACCCCCACAGGTTCCGTTAATACCCTACGGGGACTGGTGCTTGGGAGCCAGCCCTGTTCCCCAGCTAGGGCGGTTCGAGCCAGAACATAGCACGGGTGCTCCCCAGCCCCAACTACGGCTCTCACCAGAACATAGGGTGCTCCAAGCTGCCCAGCTCGGGCCAGAGCGCAAAGTAGGGGCTCCAGGGTGAGGCCGGGGCCTGCAGCTCGTGGAGCAGCGCCAGCAGCAGCGGCACCCAGCCCGACTGGCTCTGCAGTGCGCCTCGCTCTGAGGGAGACAAGAGGTGAGAGCTCGGGCGAGGCCAGGAGGCCCGCCTGTGTCCCACTCCCGCCGGCGTGCCCACCTCGCTCCAGCAGGCCGCTGATTGAGCAGGTGTGCTGCGACAGGAGCACGGCCCGCGGTACCGCAAAGAGGAGCTCCCCAGGTTGCACGCTCTCCTGGGCCACCATGCCGTAGCCGGCCACCGTGCCCTTCCGGCTCACCGCCACCTGAGCGGGGGGGAGGAGCAGCCGATCAGAGGTGGCGGACGCCGCGCCTGTTTCCGCTTCCCAGCCCGCCCGGCCTCCACCCCACTCACCTTGGGACTCAGCTCCAACCCCACGCACTGGCACCAGCTCAAGAAGCCGGCCACGGGGTCCGGATCGCCGCCGTCCACAGGCCCCGCCACCTGAGACAACGGAGCGCCGTGGGAAGGCCCCGCCCAGGAAAGCTCGCTGGGGGCGGGGGAGACCACGGCGCGCGAGGAGGGAGGGTTCTGGGTGGGGGAGGGGACCCGAGAGCCGCAAGGGACCCGCGGGAAGGAGGGAGTGGAAAGGGCCTCCGCGCGGGACAGACTGCGGGCGGGGCCGCGCGAGGCGCAGTGGATTGGGGTGCGTCCCGCGCCGGCCACCCGCGACTCACCCGCTGGCGCTTCGCCGGAGTCCCCATAGTCCGCAGGCCTTAGAGCCGCGCGGGCCCTTCCGCCGTCCCAAGCCACGCCTCGGGGCGGGACCCTCGGGGCGGGGCCTACAGGCAAGACTGCTCGCGGTCCACGTGAAGCTCCGGTCAGCGTCCGCGCGGGAAAGGAGTAGGAATTTGCCCCTCGTCAAACCATTCCTCCTGAGAACATGCTTCTGTGAGTCCGGGTGTCCCCAAGTTGGGTGTAGAAAACCAGTCGGGTGCAGGTTTTCTATGTTCTTGTGCCACCTCGAGCCTGATTCTGAGCCAGCCCGGCACAACCCTCCGCTTTGGGCTCAGATAGCTCAGACCTCCGGTGTAAGTCCGGGTGAAGGACAAAATCCGGTTTCTGGATGCGAGGCCGAGGGCCTGGGGGCTGCTGGCTTTGAGTGCACCCGGGTGGGCGCAGGCCGACCTTCTTGCTCTCGACCCCTCATTAGCTATGTTCATCTAACCGTTTTTTGTCAATGAGAGCAGTGTGTGTGTGTGTGTGTGTGTGTTTCAGAGTGGTGTCGGGAGGGCTGCCAGAACTAGAATAGACCCCTCTGCCCAGACTGTTTTCATCTTCTGCATAGCACGTGGTGGGTTTTAATTTTATTTACTTGCTTTATTAGCTGACCCACAGCAGGCACTCTATTTTGGGGGCAAATGGCTGACCTCCCCTTGTTTCACCATTAAATTTAAGAAAAGGAGACAGTGAATGGAGAGGTTACAGATGAGGTTAGAAGTCAGCCAAGACCAGCTCCCAGCTTGGCTTATTAGGGCAAAGCCCTTATCCTGAGGCTCAGTTTCCTCAGCTGTGAAACTAAGATAATACCTATCCTGTAACGTGAATGTAAGGATTGTAGACTAATGTATGGGACAAGAAGTGGCATCAGAGATGGGTGGAAACGCTTATCCTCACCCTGCCCGCTCCACCCCACCTAAACCCAAGAAGCACCAGCCTCAATGGCCTCACCATTCTGTTTATTCAAAAGCTTCCCATGGACATGACATCACCATACTCGAATTCTTCTTAGTTTCTTTATTAGTTTTTCAGCACAGTTAACTCTTTCTACGTTGACAAGCGTTTTTGTTTTTCATTTTGTCATTTCCAAGTCTTATGACATTAGCCACTAGAATACACAAAATTAGTCTCTTCACTCTGTACAGAGAGGAAAATAATAAACTCCATTCAAAGTTCACTTTGACCAGAGACAACCTCCAATGGACAACCACACACAGGAGGACCCAATATACATATATAATGTGTAGATATTTATAGATATCTCATCTGAAAGAACACAGGAAAAAAAAATCCAGGACTTGCAGTGCTATCTACAGTAAGAGGGAGTAGTAATTCTACCAGCTTTTCAAACAGTCACATTCGATATTCAAAGGAAGCACGTGAGTGAATAGAAACTGGGGACAGACTAACACTCCACCAGGCTCTAGAGCAGTCTCATAATGGCTTAAGATTACAGAACGGGGGTGATATGTGCAGAGGAAATGTGGATGCAGGTGTCCTCTCAGCCTCAGCACCCCCTCCACTTCCCCCAGCCCTACATTTTGCATCGCTATCCCCTCTT
Source organism: Rhinolophus hipposideros (assembly GCF_964194185.1). NCBI lineage: Eukaryota > Metazoa > Chordata > Mammalia > Chiroptera > Rhinolophidae > Rhinolophus > Rhinolophus hipposideros. The sequence goes on along the minus strand of NC_138067.1, from coordinate 10,734,497 downwards.
TTTACTCATTTTGGGGTTTGTAGCAATTGATTGAGGCTCGGAGACAAATGGCTTCTGGTTTCTGGGCCAGGAGAGTCTACCTGGTAAAGTAGTGGAAGGGAAGTATGTGGCACAGGCCTGGGCGCAGGAGAGGGCTGGGGTGTGTGAGAAGCCTTTCTCCTCTGCCTGGCCCTTGTTCAGTTCAGGAATCTTCATGTCCCACCCCAGCATCCAGCAAGCCTCGGCCCGAGCCCACTCCAGTAGGCTGAGACAGTGATGGAGCCCATGGAAATCTTGCTACCTTGGACCATTGCTCTCCAAATAAACCCTTCTTAGTGATGCCTACGTGAAATGCCGGCATCACTTTACCATAACTCTCCCTAGAAACACCATGTTTCTGGCGGCCCTCGCCATCCTGCTGATTGGGTTATCCTCCATGGAACCTGGGAGCAAAAAAGGGCCTATTGGGACTTTCAGCCACTGCTGCCTCTGGCCACGTGCTGGCTCCCAAAAGCAGACAAACACAAAGTTCTCAGGGGTGCACCCAATCCTCACTGGCTATTCCAGCCTTGAACCTCAGCCCCCGAGTCAGGTCCCCAGGGAGATGGAGAACCAGGAGACTCTGCTTCAGGGCCTTGGCTCTGAAATGCGACAGGGCTGGAAGGTGGTGGAGTGTGTGGGCTGAAAGAGACAGTCTGTGGGGTTTCTGCCCTCAATGTCCTTCATGTTCTGTTTTTCTTGGACAGAGAAATCCAGGGGCTTTAGCCCCTGCCTGCCTGGCCCTACAGCACTAGGCCTGCCAGGGAGCACCAACGAAACAGCTGCCTGGTCGGAGCGCCCCCTTGTGGCTACTGTTCAGATGATTGTCACATGTGCTACAAGACAGAAACAGATGTGCTTAGTGGAGGGCTGGGGCGAAAGGGGCCTGCAGAGCTCCAGGGCTCCTCACGTCCCAGTGTTCCTTGCTGCTGTCTCCTGATTCTTACGTGAGTGCCTGAGCTGGACCCCATGCTCCTACTGTCCCAGCAGCCACCACCTCAAAACCCCGTCCCATCTTTAAACATTCTTGCCCAGGGATCGACCCATGCTCTTTCTTTAATCCAGGATATTACCCTGGATGATGGCCAGAGAAGGACTCAGAGTCTTTCCTTAGCTGATCCCCTTCACCCTGACCCCACTCTGACTGTGCCGGACGGTGGGCAGTTGGAAGAGAGGGGTCTGAGTTACCCAAGTTAACAAGGTGAGTGAGGTGGGGATAGGGAAGAATGAGCCCCTCAAACCGTCTGGAGACTTCTGCAGCATCTAAAGTGGATCCCCTCATCTTTTTAAACAAAAGAGAAGCAACCCCATTTCCTCCCCTTCGACTTCACAAAAATAAACTAAAGGGAAAAAGGAGCCAGTGAGAGGAAGGCAGTGGGACATTGATGCGGGCAGGGGCACGTGGGTGTCTTCCAGGGACCCAGGGCTTCAACAGGACACCTCCATGGTGTGGTTGACCTGGCCCAGCCCCTCGCTGCTCTCCGAGTGGGTACAGGCCTGTGGGCGGCTGCCATCCACCGAGCTGGCACTGGTGAGGGACGCGGTGCGAGAGCGTGCAAGCCGGGTCATGCTGGCGGAGGGCACTGTGGACAGAGACGGGGCCAGGCGTGAGGGCCAGCTGGCGGGCGGAGGGCCAGCAGGCGAGAGGACTCACACAAGCAAAGCGGCCAGCGAGACCCGTTCTTCCATCAGCACAGACGCCTTTCCCATGCCAGGGCTCTGACATCTGCTCTGTCAAGGCCAACGCATGCGATGCCAGTGACAGTAAGGGGGCCAGTGGGGTGGGGGTTGGGGTCACAGAGGCCAGCAGGACCCTCTCAGAGCAGCTCTCAGAGGAGCTACGGCCAGAACAGATACCCTTGAGCTGGTGTAGAGATAGGACATTATTTCAACTATGCCTCCCTCAAGAGGATGGTGGGACAGGAAGAGGACTACTTCTGTAAAGGAAGACAAGGAGTGATGGCCTCAAACTGCCCTAAATCCCATTCTCGCCCTTATTCAGTTTCACAAGCAAGACTCAGCCCTCCTGACGTCAACCAGCCACTGTCTGGCTTGGGCATGGTCGGCACCTCTGTTTGTGGTACTGTTTCCAGGGCCGGGCCTGGGCTCAACCTCTGAAAAGGTCTGGTTCCACCTGCCAAAGCTCTGCAAGCCACAGCCCATGGCAGCTGAGAAGCAAGACTGCTCTACAACCCAGCCAATCTGGAGCCCTAAAATGGGAGAGAGCCCACGCAGCTCAGGATCTATGCAAGAGGACTCGGGCTTCGAAGTTGAGCAGGACACAGGAAGGTTCCAAACCACAGCAAGATGCGGCCTGGCTCAGCATTGCGCAGAGGAAAGAGCAGGGGAGACGGGTGGGGCGGGGGCTCTCCATGCATCAGTGGGGGGTCACGGGGCTACCTGCTCCTCCACTCAGCCTTCGGTCCTTCAAGTATGCAACTAAGAGAGAAGACAGAGCCGGAAAGGGGTGGGAGGGGGGGAGACAGAACACGGGTGAGGAGCGTGGTCCTGCGAGGCAAGGGTGCTGACATGGAGCAGAGACGAGATGGAACAACAGGCACAGAGGGCTGGCGGCAGGGCCAGGGCCTCAGGAAGCCCACTCCTGCCCACCCACCAAGCAGCAGCCACGGAAGGAACCACAGCACCCACTGATCTCAGCCTGGCCCTAGGAGCCCTGACAGCAGTGTGGGGTTACTCATCTCAGCCCTGCCTCTCCAGCCTGGGCTGGGGCACTGAGGGGCCCTCACTGCTCTGTGGGGCCTCGGTCTCCCTGTGCGAACTCCCACAGCCCTCCCAGCTCTTAGGCTGCCTGCTGGTATTTCTCCGGGACCCTGGACACTGGAACAGCCCCTGACAAGTGCTGCTCACCCAGCCATCCCCCAGATGTCCCCTGGGTGTCTCCTGCTGTGGCTCGCTGTCAGCCTTGGCCCTTCATTGCCCTACTTCTGCACAGAGAGGCTGGCAGTCCCTTGGGAGGCGGAGGAACTTCTATTCCTGGATGTGACCCCCGCCTGCCCCCATAAGCCTGTCCTCCCAAAGAGGCACAAGCTCCAGAGGCTGAAGTCTGAGGGGAACCAAAATTCAGGAAGAGTAAGTTTGCTTCCAGCAGGAACCAGGTGTGTTGGGGAGAGGGGTCAAGGAGACTCAAGTGCGTGTATGTGTTGGGGGCCTCACAAGCACAGGTGGGGGGCCTCATCTCTGCACAAGGGGAAGTCTGGATGCGGGGCGCCAGCGCTCCCTATACCCCCTATTACCCTAGGATCTTCAGAATGCCCCCTCGTGTTCAGCTGCCTTCAGCTCTCCTCACAGCCAGGTGGCCCCACGTGCCTTCCCCGGTCCCCAGACTCCAGGTCAACTCTTCTGATGCACATCTCCCACCTGTGACAGAAGCCTGCACAGGGGCTGTAGGCTCAGCCAGGGGTGGGTGATGTGTATGACTCACCTTCAGGCAGGCTTCTCCATGAGAATGGTGCCCCAAAGCCTCCCCAGGGTCCAGGAGAGCTGGGCATGGCCTGGGATGAGGAACTTATGCATAACTTAGGTAGAGATGCCCTGGCCAGTCTTTGGGTGTCCCTGGCTGCAGTGGGGACCATGTAGTGAGAGTGACCCAGCATCAGGTCCCCCGTGATACAGACCTCAGCTGCCCACAGCCTACTCAGTACCACGTGACAGGTGTGCCAGCCCCACCTCGCTGCCTGCCACCGGTCTGTGGGATGGGGCGAGGTGGAGGTGTACTTACTGTAGCCCATGCCTTGCAGGAAGTATTTAAAGGCTTCAGTCAGCTTCCCGGGCTGCAGGAAGGAGGAACAGGCACATGCTATGACTGGCTGCTTAGGAACAGGGCCAGAGGGGAGGCTTCCCCCACCCCAGGGTAGGTAAGGGAAGGAGGGCCGAGAGTCTCACCTGTGTGACCTGGGGCAGCCCCCCGGAATCTGCCATCTGCAGGGGAGAGAGGGGAGTGAGCTAAGCAGGGGCCACCCCACACCTTGCCTGGCCCTCACACACCTGGGTAGGCCCCATTGAGCAGACATACCATCCTGCTCCCGCCCTGGCTGTGCCCACAGTTGGGGGAGGTGGCCCAGGGCTGGGGAGGAGGGCCTCACCTTCAGGAAGGTCGTGGTGGTTGGGTCCAGTTTGGAGTTGCACTCAACCTGGGGACAAGGAGCCAGCTTCAGCAGAGCAAGACAGCCCCAGCCCCTGAGGGCATCAGGGGAGCCCCCTGCCCCAGTTGCTACCTCAGGTTCTATCCCTGAGCTCGGAGGCTCTAGTGGTAAGGCACGAGAGCAGGGGGCAGACACAGGCCAGGACAGAGGCTCTGGCTAAGGCTGCCCCAGCTCCAGCTGCCTTCTGAAAGGCCAAGCCTTCTGCAGGGCCTGAAGCCCTTGAACTCCACTCACAACTGCCGGGAGGGCTGGGCAACGTCCTCATGAGGACCCAGGACCACCTTGGCAGGAGCGGCTGGGCAAGCTCCAGGGACCACAGGAGGTGGGTGTTGTGCTGAGAGGGCCAAGGGTCAGCAGCAGCCAGGCCTCTGCCTGGGCCAGGACGGCCAGCGCAGCCCACACACCTGCTCCCCCAGCTCCCCAGGCACAGAAGTGTAGCAGCTTCCTGCATCCTGAGGGGTGCCCAGGGTACTCCTGGACGCCGGACCTGTGCTGAGGGGGATATGAAACCCCCAGGCTGCCTGCTCCCACAGTTCCAACAGGAGAGGTGACACATGGTCCCCAAACGTAATGGGTACAAGTGGTAGTCAAAGGGGGACCACCATTGTGCTCACTTCATAACGAATGAATCAAATTTTAGAGAAAAGGCATCTTAGTCTCTGGGCCTGAAGTGTATAGAGACTAACGTGGGCTGTCCTGCGGGAGGGCAGAGGGGCCCCCAGGTGGCCTGGCCCCGGCCCCAGCTCCCCCTGGTCTCCACGCCTCCCTCATCTGAACGACTGGAGCCTGTACCAGGCAGAGATTGGCAAGATGGTGAGGAAACGGGGTGAGGAGCCCACCGTTCAGTGCCTGTCCCTGAGGTTTCCAGGGCTGGGTCAAGAATTGGCCAGAGACCCTCCCTCTTGCTGTCCCCGCCCCCCAAATCAGGGTATACTCCTTCACTCACCACCCCATCCTCAGCAGGCGCATTATCTCCAACCACCAGCATCACGGGGCAGCTGCAGACACAGAGAAAAAGGGTTGTCTGGCTTGGGTATGGGGAGTGGCACAGGCCTGGGTAGGCTGGAGGGCAAGGGGGCACTCACCGGAGTGTCTTGGCATTGGGCACTGTTCCAGGCCGGTTCATGTCCAGGTCTCTGCGGCTACAGGGAGAGGCAGAGGTGGGCATTGCAGGACTGGATGGGGTGTGTGTCCCCAAGCCTGACACTGCTATATTTCAGCCATCCCCCTACAATGACAATTAGGGTCCAACATCCCTGGAGGCCCTGGGATGGTCCCAGAGTTGGGGCTTAAGGTCATCCAGTTGTCTCAACAGTGGAACAAGGCTTTACAGATCCCAACTGGTAAAACGGGGAGACAGGGACCTGTTCGGCATAAACAGGTCTGAGGGCTCCCCAGGCGTGACTTCTTCCCAGACCCCCAAACTCATGCCAGGTGGGCCCTCAAGTTTGGCTCTCCCTCCTTGGATGGGCACCACCACCTGTGCTGTGGGATTCCCCAGCCTCTCACTGTCCATTGCTTCCCCAGCGGCCTGCACATAGCTGGTGCTTAGTAAATATTTGTAGGAAAAAGAGAAGGGAGGGCAGGCGAATAGGGAGGCGTAGCTGCTTCCCTGCAGGGCAACCCCCAAAGGGACTCCAAGGAACACAGCTTGAAAACCACCAGTTTCATCCAACCTCCTCCCCATTTACAGATGTCAACACTTGGGCTCACAGTTGTTGGGGGATCAGGGATGTCCCATGTCCCCCACTGTTCCCGCTGGCAACACTCCAGGGAGGAGAAGGAATGGACGAGCCCAGGGACCAGAGTCTGGAGCCCTGCTTCCCCTCTGCCCCTCATGTGGTGTCACCCTGGACAAGTAGTGACCCCTCTTGTAGGCTTAACCATCTGCACCTCTACAAACGGGACAGCGTGTCGCCTGCCTGCTCTCGCGCAGTTGTAGTGCAGGGTCCCTCGAGAGGAAGCTCTGTGTCAGGGCCCCGCCCACACCTGTTGTACATGTTCCAGAAAAGCTGCAGGTTGGCCTGGTTCACCACGTTCCCGATTTGCTGCCGGTAGCTCTGCACCAGCTCCGTGTTGTTCACCAGCTCCTCCTGGGCCCAGGGGGACAGACAAGACGAACGGGGTGCACATGGGAGTGGACAGACGGGGCCGTGGGCTCGGGGGCTCATGCAGGTGCTCCTGCCAGAGCAGCGTTTGCCTGCTCCTGGCAGGGCAGGGGACGGGGAAGCTCCACAGAGCTGTGGGAAGAGGCCTCCCCCATCTGTCCGTGAGATGCCTCAGCACAGAGACGGAAATAGAGGACAGAGTGAGACAGGTCAGAGGCCACATGACTCCCGACTGCCTCCTCCTGCCCAGCTAGGAAGGGGGACAAGTCCTCGGCACCCCCGGGAGTGGGCAGAACCAGGCGCTTCGCAGCGGCCGAGGCTCCCCGAGACCCCCAGCCCAGCCAGCCCTGCTCCTGTGTGAGGATGGTCCCACCTCCTTACCTGGCTGAAGAGGTGGGATAGCACCGTGTCAGGTAGTGTGCTAGTCAGGCCAGAGAGCTGCAGACGGAGGTGGAGCCAGTGTGAGAGTGGCCCCCCCAACCCCCACCCCCGCCTGGTGGACCACACCCACCTTGGTGGCGGCCCAGTCGATCCAGCCTTTGCCATTGGGGTCAATATTTATCAGCACCAACCCCTCCACCAGGTCGGGGAAGATGAGCTGCCGTGAAAGGAAGACAGGGCTGGGGGGTGGGATGGGGTGCAAGAAGTCCCAAACTTCCCACCTAGAAAACAGGCTGTAAAATTCTGGCCCTGCCTGTTTCACAGGTGGTTGGGAGGGTCCCAGGAGAAGGACACACACTCTGTAAGGACTTCAAGAGGCCACTGATGGTGACAGCTGGGAACCTGCATGAGCTCCACTTTAGCTGCCCCTGCTCGTCCTCCTCCCCACCTTCCAAAATTCTTTGATTTATTTCGAATCTATGCCGCTCTCACTGTTTTTCACCCCTTTTAATATATCTTTAGAAATGCTGCTGTTGTAAAATTGAGGATTAAACAGTAAAATTGAGGATTAAACAGTCTTCAATAAAACATTTTGTTTCTTTGCTTTTACAGACAGCAAAGCTGTAGTGGTGTTAATTATGTGAGAACCAAAGCCTGTTTTGTTAGACATGGTAAAGGAGACCTGCCTTTTCTGTGCACCTGTTTTCACGTCTTTAGAGGGTGACATACATACAATCCTCAGGTCATGTCAAGTTTGGGGTGGCAGGGAATGGTCTACAGTGAACAAAATGGTGAAGTGTTGAAATTGAAACTGGAGTTTGAAAATTCTTTTGAATATTTTGAATACTGAAAATGAAGGTTTTGTTTTTAGAGATGGAAAATTTGTAGGCTCCTAATCCAACATGATGTTTCTGAAATGTGACTTTCTTTAAACTTTGCAAACTTAACATAAGCGTAATTTTTGGTTAAAACATGACTCATGTTTAAATATTACCCTAACCAGTGAATGAGTGGTTAGGATAATCCTTATTTATGAGTTATATAGTTTGTTGCTAACAGAAATTTTGGCTTCCGATAACAGCTAAGTAAGTTATAGTTTACAGTCTTTTGAGGAAATGTAGGGGAAAAGTAACCTCTTTTTTAAAAAAGTTAATTTCTTTGGAGGAACACAAGAAAAATGGGCTTTTCTAAGTGAAGAGAAAGTGGGGAGAGGAGGAGAAGGAAGGCAGAAGGCAAGTTCCTGTAGCTGAAGGGGTGGCCTGAGGAAGACCAGGCCTCGGATGGGGATGGGGGAAGGAGACTCACTGCAAACTTGGCCAGCACATAGGCTCCAGCTCCCACACCAATGCCAATCACGTACTTGAACCTGGTGGAGAGCACAGCTGGTCACTCTAGAGCTAGGGGTGCCATTTCCCATGAATGCCATCCAGAGCAGACCCTACCCACAGCCCTCAGCCCTCAGCAGGAGCCTGGTGGCTCTGTGGTGATGGGGGGCGTTCCCCAACCCCCAGCACAGGGGCAGGGGCTGGGGGGACTCACCCAAAATGCTGCACCACGCTGGGGAGCATGGCAGCCAGCTGCTCCATGGAAGGGAACTGGTACCTGCAGACAAGAGGAGGAAGTCAGGGCCAGGGGTGGCCTGGGACACAGCTGGGGAAAGCTGGAGGGGATCCAGGGTACCTACCCCTGAGGAAACTGCGACGCCCCCACCTGCTGGCCCGGAGCATCCACGTGGCACACCACAAAGTGCTTCGTGATCTCCTGCATGTCCTCAAAGTTGAAGAAGGTGTTGAAGCACAGCTTGTCTGCAAAGATACACATCTCAGCTGCGGCTGAGCCGAGGGGTGGGGAGGCCTGTGGCTCTGAGGGAGGGCGAAGCAGAGGTCTCAGCCTCATGGTCCAGTGGGGAAACCAAGAGCCAAACGGCTCAGGGCGCAGAGCCACATGTGGGCAGGGCTCTGCAGGGGCACGGTGTGGAGGGGGGAGAGGTCTCACTGCTCGGGCAGATTCGAGGCAGGGGAAGGCAGAATGAGGCTGGGGTGCACTTACGATTGAGGCCCACGTCATGGTAGGTGAGGATGGCCGGGCGGTTCCCCTTGGGGGAGCCCCGGATCACCACATGCAGAAGGCCATAAGGCGTCTCGATGTCATGTTCCTGGAGGGGAGAGGCAGTGCTGGACTGGGCAGCCCCTACGCCTGGCTCTCTAGGGAAAGAGGCTGTGGGGCCTGTGGGGCGGCCTCCATGCCCCACGGGGTGGGACATCCTGTTCGTGGAGCCCGGAAGACGACGTAACAGATGGAAAACCCCTACCCAGCGGTGTTCGGCACAGGGACATGAACTGGTATGCACAGGAGAGATCTGGTCCCCTCTGCAAACCAGACAATGGGGTGAGCAGCCACTGCCACAGCCCAGGCCCAAGCCCTGCTGCACTCAGCCCTCCAGGGTCCAGTGAGGCCCGTTCTCCCCATCTCACTGCCGCCCCCCAGGACAGCTCTGCCACCCCAGCCTGAGTTCTGTCCTGACCATGTTCCTCCCCGCCTTAGAATCCTTCAAGGGCTGCTGCTCCTAAAGGCTAATCACCTCAACAGCCAGGCCTAGAATACTCCGTACCACCCCCAGGCCAACCAAGCCCAGTTTCCAATCCTTACACCTGGTCCCACCTCCAGGCCGCTCCTTCCACCTCGAAAACCACTCCCTGGGTTCCCCAAGACCTCAGGGAGGGCCTGGTTAGACACCCCCCTACCAAAGGCCTTCTTCAGTGGCCGCTCTGGGATACTCCATTGTTCACGCCCTTGGATTTGCTGTTTGGGGTCGTCAGTGTTTCAGGAAGCAGGAGCTGGATACTGCGGGTTCAAGACTCTCTCTGCCCCTTACAGTGACTCTGAGCAGGGTACACCACTTCTCTATGCCTCAGACACCCCTTCCTGAGCCATCTCAGAGGGACGCTGTAAGGACTACGGCTGATGTCTGCGAAGCGTTTGGCACTTGGAGAAGGACCCAGAAAGGGGGCTGTTGTGCTGGGGTATCCCTGAGCCTGGGGACGTACTCTGCTGGCTGATCCCTCTGCAAACAGGTCACTTTGGGCCACTCAATGGGGAACTCCACAAGAGTCTATCAGAGCTGAATAAACAGAACCACAGGAGCCCTGGGGGTGGCCCAGTGAGTTGGAGGGGGGGTTAGGGTCAAGGACAGGAAAGGAACAGCACATGACTGAGCACCTACTGGGAGCCAGGTGTCTGTAAAACAGAAGGAGCTCTTTCCCCCCTATTGTGCACATGGGGGACACTTAGGTTCGGAGAGAAGCTAAGTTCCTGACCCGGACAGGAGAGGGGAGACAGGAGGCAGGAGATAGCTTCTTGAGGACTGGCCTTTTGGGTCTGGGCTCAGAGGACCCCTGTCCAGGCCTGTGTCTCCAGCGGGGAGTGACAAGATGGTACCAGCCCCAAGGCCAAAGGCCACACCCTGGACCCACTCTTTGGCTGTGAGGCCTTGTTAGACGAGCCCTGTCGTCTCTGGGTGGGCCTAGGTCCATCACAGCTTCCCCATGTCCCAGGCCCGTCCTCCCGTGGGGCCATCAAAACAAGGAACACCTCCTGCTCACTGTCCACTGATTGGACACTCTTCTCTCCTCTTCACAGGGGTCCAAGCCACAGAGGAGCAATCTCAGGCTGGGAAAGGAGAAATTACTTGCCCAAGGTCAAGCCCACAGAGAGCAAGGCAGGCCTTGCCGGGTGCAGGCCTCAGGGGTATGCCCGAAGGCTGCCTCTCTGAGGAGACCAAGCTCCACCCAAGACACTGCCCAGCAGGCAGCCAGAGCAGGGAGCCGCCACGCAGGGGCTGGTCCCTGCTGCATCCCCCGCCCCCACACTCTGGGCTCTGGAGGGCCAGGCCGGGGCAGGAGGGGTGCACAGTGCTGTGGAAGGCGGGGCTGGAGGGCAGGAGGGGCACCCATTGCACAATAACTGCATTGCGCTTCCCGCGGCACGAAGGGCAGTTTCTCGCGACACGGAGTCACCCCCTCGCCCTTTCAGGCACAAGTCAGGGCCCGGGGTGGCAGTCTTCCACACCCAGACCACCCGTGGGTGTATGTGATGGGGTGTCTGTCCCCTCCTAGCCCTGGTGTGACTGCCCCATCGCCATCCCCTGGGTGGCGGGACTCAGGGGCGGTGCCTGCTCCACTAAGGCTCAGCTTCCCGGGCCCGGGAAGGGCGGGGACGAGAAGGGCTGTCCGGAGCATCGGCCCGTTGCCCCAGCTGCGCGGCCCCGTGACCTTGGCTGACCCCGCCCGCAGAACCAGGAGCTCAGACCCAGCTCAGTCACATAGAGGCCGGTGTCCAGGTCTCGCCAGGTGCTGCATTCGCGGGGCGCCCTAAAGGCGGCAGCCGGGCGCGCTCGGAGCCCCCAACTCCCAAGACCGACCGCTCCCATTGGCTCCCAGTGACGTCAGAGCCCGCCCCCCGCCCCCAGTTGGGCACCAGCCGGAGGCACTGCGGCAGCTAGTCCCCCCCAGCCTGTGCGTCTCCCCTCGTCCGTGACCTTGAGGGCTGCGGGCCTTCGGAGCTGAGTTTCAGCGCCCGCGCAGGGGCAGAGGGGTGGGGGGGTGGGCGGGCAAGTGCGATGCTCCGTGACCCGTCACCATTCGGCGGGGAGGCGGGGAGGCCGACGCGGCTGCCCGTGGTCTGCGGACCCGGCAGGGCAGGAGGCAGTGACAGGTGGAGGGATAGGGGTGCCCCGCCTGTCCCTTATTGAGCAAGAACAGCACCGGGGGCATCGCTGCCCAGGGCGGGAGGAGGCGCCCTGCTGCCCACCTGGGCCCCCCCCCCCCCCCGCCCCGCCCCGCCCCGCAGGCTGAGGGCTCCAGCGTTGCCTTCCCTCACCCACAAAATAAGGCTCCTCTCCCGCAGGGACCTCGGCCTGAAGGCCCTGTTAGCACCCCGCCCCCGACGTCCTCGCAGTGCCTTGGGGACCACGAAGTGGCTGCACGCACCTCCTAAGAAAGGAAGAGGCTGTCTGTCCAGGTCGCACTCCGGTGCAGCCACCCAAACAAACAAGACGACCCCACAGGGTAAGAAGGGCAGACACCTGCGCACACAGACACCCAGATACACGCAGGGCTGAGGTGATTACAGGCGGACGCAGCCGCCAGCCGGGCACGTGCCAGGCGGAGGGCACATGTCAGTGACATGTACACACGCTGGCCCACGGGTCCGCACAGCCAAGTTACAGCCAGCGCCCTTTATGCCGATTTCAGCCCTCTCCCACAGGTCCTGACTGGCAGGCAATCCCCAATCACTGCTGCAGGCCAGGGCCACCAGGGGCTAGCACTTGCTGGCCTCGCCTCAGGTCCCCCCAAGGTGAAGCGACTGATGGCAGATCTGCCACCAGACGTAAGCAGAGGGATGGATACACCTTCCTTCCCAACCACCTCGCCTCCCCTACAACCCTCACTCACCCCATCCCAGCACTCGGGCATCTTGCCGAGGGAGGCCGCCCGCCTCGATGAGGAAGAGCAAACAAAGGCCTGAGTCACTGGGGTCCAGAGGGAGGGGGCAGCTCCAGCGGGAGGCCAGCGGCTCTGTGATGGGGCACCGCTCCAGGCCCATTTATATGCGGAGCCCTCCTGTCCGAGGTCCGCCCCTCCTCCCTGCAGGGTTTCTGAGCAGCCACTCACTCGCCTGGAGCCCCAGCTCCCAGATTGGCTGTCAGGAGAACCTGGCTCCAATTGGCTCCTGAGTCCTCACTCACCCTGCTCCTGCTCCTCCTGGCCCGCCCCCACCCCCACCCCTACCCCAGCAATACATCATCCTTTACGGTCCCCAGCCCCTGTACCCCACCTGCCCCCAGCACACAGGCACACACCAACAGCTGCAGCTGCACAAGGGGTCCTCGGCCGTATGCACAGATGCGCCCTGTCTCAGGTACACAGGGACCTCTGACAGACACCCACACCCCAGCCACCGCAGCCTTTGGCCCACACCCTGGATCTGTGAGGGGCCTGAGAGGGCCCCAAGCCAGGCTTCACATCAGGAAGGCCTGTGTCACTTCACTTTGGAGGGACATGGGGAGTCACTGCTCTCTGGAGCCACCTGGAATGTGACCCTGCTCCAGGGTACTGTTCCTTCTCCTCAGCACCCCTCCACCCGCCCCAAGGTCTCCCCTAGGGCAGTCTCCACACTCAGTACCTGCCCACACTGCTAAAAGGAAGGTTACGAGGGGGGGCACACAGCATCTCTGCCCCCCACGCCTATCCTGCAGACCCACCCAGCCCTCTTCCTGGGACCGACCAACCAGCACGGTGCTTGGCTCTCAGATCTCTAGGGAGTAGGACACATGAGCGCCTCAGGCCCTGTCCTAAGCAGCAAGGCTTTGGGTGGAGAACCGGCTAGAGACATGCAGGTAGAGAAAACAGAGGAGGAGGGCAAGCAAAGGAGACAGCGGATGAAATAGGCCAGGGAAGGGGCAGAGGAGGGCAGCCAAGGGCTGAGAGACGCAGGAGCGACAGAGAGAAGGGAGGGGTGCTGAACACCCGTACCCTCATTCTGTCTCTTTGGTGAAAGGGCGCCACTCACCCCAGCCTGCGCCGACAGCTCTGCACACTGGCTGGCTGCCCTGGGGGAAGGCGGTCACCTCATTGTCACTGAGTGCCTAGTGACCTGGTCAACATCTGCCTTGTACACTATTCCTGGCCATGTCCTCTGCCCGGGGGGCACCAACCACTCTCCCTGCCCCATCTCTGACCTCTGGCTGTGGAGGCCTGGCGCAGAGTGTGGAACAGGGTGTGGAATGGCGTGACCCCCCCAGCCCATCACATCCTGGCCATGCACTCTGTTCCCTGAAGCTACTTTGGCATAGGAAAAGGCTCTTGCCACTGAGGCAGGCTACAGAGGCACAGCCCTGCCCCCTGACCTGCCCACAGATGGTCCTATATGGTTCTCGAAGTGGGGAAAGAGGCGGCCTTTTCCCCTTCTGCCACCAAACCCCTGCTCCTCCATAGTCCCCATCCAATCTTATGCCCACTCCAACCTCTGACCTCTGAGTGCCTCTCCCACCCTTAGACCCAGGTGAGAATCTGACCTCAGACACTGCCCTCTCCAAGCCACGGCCCCCATTTCTGCTCAGCTCACTGGCCTCAAATCCACAGACCTGAGTTTAAGCCCCAGCTCCTCACCCACTAACTGGGTAACCATGGCATGATTTAACTTCTCTGAGCTTCAGCGTCCTCAACTGTAAAACAGGAACTGTGCTTTCCTTACAGAGTTGCTATCAGGATGACAAAACACTGCATATGTCACTCCAGACCTGACCCTGTGCCTGCCGGGACTTTGTCCACATCTGGTAGGGAAGAAATGGGACAATCTGTGTGCTTCTCCAAACTGTTGGCCCCGTTCCCTGGAGGCTGTGCAGTGGTTGTAGCTGAACAACCACTGAGGTTCAGGTCCTGCTAGTCAAATCCAGGCACCTATCAGAACTCTGCCACGTCTTTACTGTGTGACCTTGGGCAAGTCAGTCAACCTCTCTGAGCCTCCACATTGGTAAATGGGAAAACAGCAGTGCCTACTGCACAGGTAGATGCAAGGATAACACATAATGCTCACAAACCTATGAGGAAAGATTAGGAAACCGAAGTGCAAAGAAGTTAATTTTCCCACGCAACTAGTAAGCAGTAGAGCTTGCTAGCACCTTAGCATTTGGGCCTGAGTTCATATTAAGAGTAGCAAATGTGTATTAGAATATCTGCCATATGTCAGGATCTATTTAAATGCTTCCCACATGTCACCTCATTTTGTCTTCTTTATAGATGAGGAAAATGAGGCACAGAGAGGTTCAGGAACCTTCTCAACGTCACACAGCCAGTGAGCATAGAGCCATACCCTGGTAGTCTGGCTCTGACTCCATGCTTTAGTAGCCACTAGTCACAGTCAGCCGAAGATCTGAGTGCAGGCCTGCACTCAGATCCTCCCTGATCCTACAGAAACCTGGGAAGGTCCAAGGTGCCTGTCTCACTGTACAAACAAGGCAGTGATATGTGCTGGAGGTCACGTGGCCCATAAGTGGCAGGGCTAGCACCTGGACCTCTTGTTTTTGTCCTTCTGCCTCTCACACTGACTGGGCCCATGGAGGCATGGTCATCCTTGAAGTTGCTTTTCTACAAAAAAAAAAAAAAAAAGCCACCTCCACATGGTATAAGCAGAATAGATGATAAGGTGCCTTTTGACACATGCTGCCCTTACCAAGTGAAGGATCTTGAGAGCCAGGGTCCCACACACCGTGGGGCAGCCACCCCACCCAGGGCTGGGCCCAGCTCAGGAGTGTGAAGGGCCCCATGTTTCATCTGTCCCATTTCGCATGCTGCCCCCAGGGGGTGTGTGTGTTCTGTGTCAGGCAGGCGCTGGCTGCTCTCGGGTTTTTGTTCACCAGCCCCTGCCCCCTCCCCGGGGAAGAGGGCTTGTGTGTCCACACATTCTCACTCTCAATCAGAGCAGGAAGGACAAAGAGCAAAGAGGACCCCATGGTGTGACCGCACTGATCTCCGGCTGAACCTGGCCCACCTCGTGGCCGCATCCCTCCCTCCTCTCTTCCTGGGCTTCTGTTTGTTCCCTGGTTCCCAGGCCCCATCCTGTGTTTCCCAGCTCCAGAGCCCTTTGCAGCTGGAACTCCGGGGGGACTGGAGCACGAATCCACTGGCTGCTCTGAAGCCTCTACTTGCGTCCTCGAAGGAGCTCATGACGCAGGGTCCGGCTCACAGGCTGATCTGGACCCTCCCTGCGTGTTTGGGGGAGGAGCTAGCAGGCCACCCCACCTCCCGAATCACCCTTGTTGCACCCAGACCATGAGGCGGGGGCTGTCCTGGGGCCCGGAGACTGAGCCAAATGGAAGTCAGGCCCTGGCCAGGGCAGTGGCA
The DNA here is from genome assembly GCF_964194185.1 of Rhinolophus hipposideros. Classification (NCBI taxonomy): domain Eukaryota; kingdom Metazoa; phylum Chordata; class Mammalia; order Chiroptera; family Rhinolophidae; genus Rhinolophus; species Rhinolophus hipposideros. Next base: position 10,718,924 of record NC_138067.1, on the reverse strand, counting down.
TGGGGCTGGTTCCATCGAGCCAGAAGGAAGGTCCCGGAGAGTCTGAATTTGTTCAGCCTGTTTTGATGGCAAGTGGGGCCCTGGAACCCATGAGGATCCCTTTGTGTCTGCCACTAGACATTTTCCAAGAACTGGAAATAAATGGCCACCATGGGACCCAGAGGGGAGAAATGTCTGGCTGAGTGAGTGAAATCATTGTGCAGAAGAACAAAAACAAAGAACGATTTCAGTTTTCACAGGGAATCTGGCATCTAACGAAAGAGGACATGGTTGTCCCGGCAACGACTGCCATGGAAACAGGACCTATTTCAGAGCATCAGCCTGGCTTTCATTGGAGGGAAATGCTGATTCAGATGACAGCATCCCTCCTCCCATCTCCATCCTCACTGCCCCCCAGGCCTCCCTTGCCCGTCTTGTTCAGGGAGGGAGAGGGTATTTCCCCACTGGGCAGGGGGCAGCAGAGCCACTGTGAGCAGTAAGGGTATTCCTGTTGCTGCAAGGTGCCAAGCGTCTGCCGCTCCAGGCTGGGGCACATGACAGGCTGTGACCCTTCCCTGGGACCAGGCTGGGTGGGTGAGGGGCCAGCCAGCTGTCGGTCCCCAATCTCAGGAGGCTGAACTGAGACCTACCTTCCAGTCTGTGTCCACGGCCAAGAGATAGGCGTCAGAGTTCTCCTAAGGGAAGGCAAACAGAGGAGGTGGGGGTTAGGCCCAGGCTGCAGGGGTGGGGGTTGGAGGATGGGGGAGCACACGGCTCTGCTCGGCCTTGAGCAGACTCACTCACTGTTCCCCATTGTGTCTTAATGTTACCAAAAGTGACCCAGGGCTTCCCAAGCGCCAAGCACTAGACTAGTAAGTGCCTGACGGAGGAGCCTATGAGCAGCTGCTCAAATCGATTTTCTCTATTCATTTAAAACGTGAAGATTTCCATTTGACAGGAGAGTAGGGTGTGGCTGAGAGGGGCTGCGTCACAGAGCTAGAAAGAGATAGATCTCTGAAACCCCTGACTGTAAATCCTTGCCAATGGTCACTGTCTTGTTCCCCCACAGATGGTTTTCGAGGTCTGACTATCGGGGCACAAGACCAGAGGCCAGGGAAGGACAGCAGAGCGTGCAGGACCACCATACCCACTTTAAAGACGGGGAAGCTGAGGCTCAGATAGCGAGGCAGGAACAAGGGGCTTTTCTGGCCTGCACAAAGGAGCCGTCCGGGCCTGCAGTGGCAGCGGCTCCCGCCATTCCAGGCTGGCCTGCTTCACTTTCTCAGAGCACCAGGTCCTCTCCTTTTGGGCTCATTTACTGACCAGTATGAACATGTGATTGATGCCCATTTCTCCCACTGGACTGCAGGCACTATGAGGGCGGGACCACGTCTGACTCTGCTCTCAGCACAAAGCCTGGCGTGGAATGGGCTCCCCAAAGATAAGAGATCTGAACAAGTCTCACTTGGAAAATGAGAGGAATGTGGCTCAGACACCCCGACTGTTCCCAAGACAGCAGAGATGGAGAGCGGAGGAGTGGAGGTTTGAAGCCCGGTGTTCAGACACTCTGCGCCCTCTTTGGGTCTTATTTGAGGAATAAACCTCACGGGGAATCAGCGCAAACCCAGCCTCTGCCTTGCTTCCTACTGTGTCTGTCTAGAAACTTCTCCACTGCTCTCTGCTCAGCTGCGGGCAGGCCACCTAGCCTCCCAGCCTCAAGGTCCACAAGGATGAAAGGAGAAGTATGGTGTTAACTGTTGTTGCCGCCTTGGAACTGGGCTGTCGTACACTGGACTCTGGATGCTCTAGAAGCTCCATAAGCCTCTCCTGAATAACAGGTGGTACGCGAGATGATCCGATTAGAACGACGTTGTTCTCAGGATACAGCAAGAGAAGGGGATGGCCACTAACGAGCAACAAGGAGGAAGACGACCCCAAGTCACGGGAGTAGAAAGGAAAAAGAAAACCACCAATTCTGATGTTTTACTTCCCAAATAAGGAAGGACAAGTCCAACCACCTACCTCTGGCAATTGGGGTGGACAGGGTAGTGGAGAGAACCAGAGGCATTAGAGGGTCTCACAACCCAAAGAGGAAGCCCAGTCTTTGGGGGACCATGACTACTAAGACACAGTCATACTGTCACAGAAACAACGGCTGTCCTCAGGCCTCACCTCCTGGGGGCTGTGATGGGGAGGTGTGGGGAGCATGGTGGCCACGAGGCCACTCCAGGAACCTCTGAAGAAGGGGATGGGGCTAGAGGAAGGGCCTGAGCTTCTCGGGGAAGGGGAAAGGCTCATTATTGATGAATCCTCTCACTGGAAGACCATGCACCAGGGGGGCCAGGGAAAGAGATGTGAGAGATTTTTATTCTTGAGACCCTAAGGGCTCAGTTGTGTCAGAGACAGAGGGAGGAGGCAATTTTGTTAAAAGCAAAATCAACACAAAGGATGAGGCCGATAATGGCAGGGCCCTAGAAGGGGAAGCTGAGGGAAGGGCAGGACCCCAAACCAAGAAACAGCAGGAATAATACAAGCCTCCTCCTGGAGGTCCAGGAGGAACTGCCTTGGGGGTATAGGAGGTGACGGAATGGAGGAGTGGGAGGGATGGCAGGTAATGCGTAGAAGTATCCACTCTTCACTGGACTCAAGGGACTTGCACCCAGTAGGTTGAGGAAGATTTAAAAAGCGAAAGGGACAGACATTTTCACAAACTGTAGCTGGAAAAGGAGGGTCTGTCTACAAGTGTAACCATCTGGCTACAAATGGCTCTGGAAGGCAAAGAGCAAGGCAGGACTGCACCAGGTGTCCCTGAAATCTGCAAAGGCCCCACTGGGAACACTTGGGAGGGTTTTGGGGAGTTGAGGATGGGGGGAGGCTGTTACGCGTCTTTGGGAAAAGCAGATGTGACCAGGTTCACAGCAGGGCTGTGAACAGCAGTGCTGGCAGGGGAGGAGGGGAGGGGGTCACGGGACCCTAAGCTGAGACCCTGGCTCTGGTCCAGGTAGGATGAGGTGAGGGACAAATGCAGCAGAAAGAAGGCAGAGAGGCTGCTGGTCAAAGGGGGCAGTGCTCACGGAGTCATGGAGGGAAGGGCACCAAGGGGCTGGGCCAGGCTGGCAGAGAAGGGGTGTGAGGACCTCTCTTGGGATGCCCTGCTGAGGTGAGGGGTGGGATAGGCACAGGACGTGTGCCCTCAGCACACCCCGTACCAGCAGGCAGCACCTCTGTGCAGGCTGACCTGTAACCCTCATACCTCAGCTCTTATGATGGGTGCAGGGGTCCCCTCACCAGAAGGCTGGTTGTGGGGTGGAGGAACTTTTCAGAAAGTTCTGAGAAACTGCTTTCTTCTGAGCTGTATCACAACCTATAGCTTCCACCTGGCCCATCATTGCCTACGCTGCTAGGCGCCGGGAGGACCCAGGGAACAAAATCCACAGGGTCTGTGTTCCGGAAGCCTGCACGGCACGGCCCGAGGGTGGTGAGTGCTAGGGCACCGAGCATGCTGGGGTGTCAATATTAGACCTGGTGGTCAGAGGAGGCCTCTCTGAGGACGGGGCCTTTGAGCAGAGCCTGAATAAAATGAGGGGTGTGGGGGACAGAGCCAGGAGTGCAGTTTCCAGGCTCTTGGCCTCAGGTGGAAACGTGCTGGCTCAGGTAGTAAATAGTCATCAACTGTGATCAGATGGCCATCAGCTGTGGCTATTTGGCCGCCAGCTGTAACCAGTGAGCCATTGGCCACTAATATAACTGCTGTGGCTATGCTAGCAGAAAAATGGGGGTTAGCAGTGGATGGTGGCTGAGCTAGTGCGGATTGCAGTCAGCATGGCGGATTGCAGCTAGCAAGTGGGGTTGGTTGGTTGGCAGAGAAGCAGACAGCAGGTTGCAGATCGTGTGAATCCTGCTTCCTGTGTCTCCAACCCAGCCGCCAGCGAGACTACAGTGATATGAACCCCCATCCATGGCTCCGTGGGTGTTCCTTTTTGGCCTCACCATATCCTGCGTTCTTGTGTGGGGAGCGGGACCAGAGACCCCACCTGACACCCCCGGGAGACCCTGCCTGACACACTGCGAAGCAAGCAGGGGACGGCGCCAGCCAAAGCTCTCCAAAAGATGGTGGAGCAGTTTGTGCGTATGAACACTCAGTCTCAGGAAGACCAGGAGGAGCAGCCGCCGGAGAGCTGGACTCCCGTGGAGAGGTGGGAAGATGTGGACGGTTCTCCGGTTCTCCGACCATCACAGGCCAGAGAAAGCAAAAGTCATTGTGACCATGTGGGCTGGGAAGTGCTTGCTGAGGCAGCCCGGATGCAGGACTTGTAGTCCCAGGAGGAAACGCTTGCTGAGTCCTCCGTGGGAGATGAGGGTGAGGTCAAGGTCGTCCCTCACCCCCAGGTTGGGAAGGACTTGGAGCCCTCACCCTGCGGAGAGGGCACACGTTGTAAGGCCAATGCACAGCCCTGGTGAATGACTGTGGACTATGGGGAATGGGCTCCATCCCTAATTTAATGGCCCCCTTGACTATTTGCTTGGGAACGAACGTACCACCCTGCAGTGGAATTGGAGGACGTTTGCTTCCTGTGTCTCGCTCAGCCGCCAGGGAGGTCGGTGCAGGAAGACCCCTTGTTGGGGTGCAGGCGGATGTTTGCTTTTGTGTCTCAACTGGCCTCCATGGAGTATATGTAAGCACCTTGGCAGTGAGCCACTATTGTTCCAGCACGGTGCCCTGAGAACCCAGGCTGTGCCCAGAAAGACTGGCGGTACCCTGAGAAACCCTGGCTGTGCCCAGAAAGACTGGCGGTACCCTGAGAAACCCTAGCTGTGCCCTGAGAACCCTGGCTGTGCCCAGAAAGACTGGCGGTACCCTGAGAAACCCTAGCTGTGCCTTGAGAACCCTGGCTGTGCCCAGAAAGACTGGCGGTGCCCTGAGAAACCCTGGCTGTGCCCTGAGAACCCAGGCTGTGCCCAGAAAGACTGGCGGTGCCCTGAGAAACCCTGGCTGTGCCCTGAGAACCCTGGCTGTGCCCAGAAAGACTGGCGGTGCCCTGAGAAACCCTGGCTGTGCCCTGAGAACCCTGGCTGTGCCCAGAAAGACTGGTGGTGCCCTGAGAAACCCTAGCTGTGCCCTGAGAACCCTGGCTGTGCCCAGAAAGACTGGCGGTGCCCTGAGAAACCCTAGCTGTGCCCTGAGAACCCTGGCTGTGCCCAGAAAGACTGGCTGTGCCCTGAGAAACCCTGGCTGTGCCCTGAGAACCCTGGCTGTGTCCAGAAAGACTGGTGGTGCCCTGAGAAACCCTAGCTGTGCCCTGAGAACCCTGGCTGTGCCCAGGATATTGCATTCACCTCCAGGCTCCTCGCACAGGGCCCCTTGCGGAAGACACTTGTCGCGTAGATTGTGAGGCGAGACCCTGGAGGGATGGAATGTGGGGACAGAACCAGGAGTGCAGTTTCTAGGTTCTCAGCCTCACATGGAAAGGTGCTGGCTCAGGTAGTAAATGGCCATCAACTCTGATCGGATGGCCATCAGCTGTGGCTAGTTGGCTATCAGCTGTAACCAGTGAGCCATTGGCCACTAATATAATGGTTGTGGCTATGCTAACAGCGGATGGTGACTGAGCTAGCAAGTGAGGATTGCAGTTAGCATGGCGGGTTGCAGTTAGCACAGCGGATTGCAGCTAGCAAGTGGGGTTGGTTGGCTGGCAGAGAAGCAGACAGCAGGTTGCAGATCGTGTGGATCCTGTTTCCTCTGTCTCCAACCCAGCCACCGGTGAGAATATGAACCCCCTATCCAAGGCTCCGTGGGTGTTCCTTTTTGGCCTCGCCATATCCTGCGTCCTTATGGGGGAGCGGAGCTGAGACCTCACATAACACCCTGAATGACAAGGGGCCAGCCCTGAAAACTACTGGGCTAATGTATCCCTGGCAGAGAGAACAGCTGGGAATACGATCGGTTTGTTCCATGAAGAGCAACGAGCCTGGGAGGCAGGAGAGGAGTGAGCAGGGGAGAATGTGGCAAGTGGCGTGTACAGGTCTCATCTTGGGCCTCAGGAAGGGCTGTGGCTGTAACTCTCGGTGAGACAGCAGCCACGGACCAGACGAGCCCGTGAAGCAGACGAGTGACATGATGTATTTTCAGAGGGTTGTGCAGAGTAAAGGGGCCAGTGCAGAGTTTCCTGCAAGCATCTGGACAAGTGATGATGGGGCCTTGAGCAGGGAGGGAGTGCGATGAAAATAGAGGGCCTGTAAAGTGTACATTTTCCAGCTCACCAGCCATCCCTGACCATTCCTGGGGGGGCTGCCCTCAGATAATCTGAACTTATAAGTTAACTCAGGGTTCTGTCTTAAATATAAGACTGTACCCTTCTGGGAAGGACTGCTAGGCTCGTGGGGTTGGGCCCCTGGAACCCCAACCAGCTACTACTCTGTCCCAACACGTGGTGCTCAGTGGCTATTGGGCTCACCTTGCGGGGCAGAGACCAGTTCAGGGACTTGGGTCCCGGCTTGTCCACCTGTAAATTAGGGGGGAGGAGGGAGGAGGACGGGGGCTGGGAAGCATAACCAGGAGAGACCCCCCAGCCCTGAGGCCTCAGAAATCTATGAGCACAGCTTTTCCGTGGAGGGAGCGAAAGGGAAAGGGTGCCAGGTGTCATCACAACAAGAAAGTGTGCGGTAGAAATAATGAATTTAACGCCTAGAGCCCCAATGAGGGTCCTTTAGGACAAAATAACAACCTCAAGTGCCTCCAGCCCTGATCCTGGAGCCACTGTTGGTGACACTTGCTCTCATATCTCAGAGCTTGTAAGGAAAAACCAGAGAAGCTACAGACTGGGAATAGGCCCTCACAGATGGGGAGGCACCATCCTTGCTGGAGGCAGCACTGCCTAGCAGGTACCCTTTTGGGGTTTAAGGGTCTCCCAGAACCAGGGGTTGAGTCAGGCTCTGTTGCCTGATGGCTGTGTGACCTCGGCCAAGTGAATTAACCTTTCTGTGCCTCAGTGTTATCAAACGGGAGTAACTGTCCTAAACGGCCTCCCAGCCTCAAAGACAGCCAAAGCCACAGCGAGGTTGGCTGGATGTTAGTCGCATAGGCGCTCAGCCTGGCCGGGAACGCTCCCAAGGCAGGGGACTGGATTTCTCAGGGTGGCCTAAGGATTCCTGGTGCGAGGCTCGCCCGCATGAAAGGTCAGCTCGGCATAAAGGAGGGGAAAGGCGGTTTCCTTCCTGGCCACCAGAGGGCGCCCGCCGCCCCAGGACCGCAAGGGGGAGGACTCACCAGCTCCGCGCCGTCCTGGCCCCGGAGCAGCGGCTTCTCCTCCGGGAATCGCAGCTCCTGCAGCCCGGCCATGGTCACGTCGTGAAGCAGGAGCCCTGGGGAGGGAGGACGAGGGTTGGGGCCTGCTGTGACTCTCCCAACACAAGCCCGGGCTGGGGCAGGGGCACCAGTACCACACGGACCGCTCCATCCCCGGGTCGCCAAGCGCAGGCCCATCGCAGCCCGTCATCAGGGCAGCAAGGCTCTGTCTGCAAGGCTCGCCTGCTTGGCTTAAGGATGCAATGTTACTCTTTGTTCTTAAAAGTTAAAACATGCTTTAAAACAAACAAACAAAACGAAAGACGTCAGGGAAGAAAAGCAATACAGGGCGATTCCTAAAACAATTTGTCAAAGGCAGACAGAAGCCCTCTGTGTTTAGAACTTGTTAGTGGGGTCCTAGGGGACAGGGGGACAGAGCTGATACTGTCCTGGGCGAGGATAGCCGAGGGGAGAAAGGGGGGCCCTGGTAGTGTGATGTTGAAGGAGGGGGTGCCCATCATGACCGACCACCGGAAGGGAGGGATGCCACATGGAGACCATCAGCCCACAATCCGTCTAGCCTGGCACTGCCATCCCTCCCTTGGATTTCAGGATGGCATAGATTAGAATACCCTAAGAGAAAAACCAGCCGAGGACATGACCTGGAAATTCATCAAAGAATTAACAATGGCTAATAAATACATGGGAAAATATTAAAGCTCACTAGAAGTCAAAGAAATTCAGATTAAAACAAGATACTTTGTTTTGGCCAATGGAACCGGCAAACTTTGCAGTGAAACTGGCATTTTTCTTATATTGCTTGTGGGTGTATAAATTGAGACATCTTTCTGGAGGGCCGTTTTGCAGAATGAATTAACATTACTTAAAAGATTCATACTCCCAGACTCGGCAATCCTCTTCCTGGAAGAAATTTCCTAAGGAAACCAGAGAGGGCACCTAATGACTTATCTGAGCGAACGCTCACCGCCATGCCATTTATAGTATTAGAGAAAAACTGGAAGAAGTTAAGTTCCTATGAAAAGGGCATTAGACAAATACACTATGGGTCAGTGACTTTTAAAAGATATTCAATAACATGGGGCAATGCTTGTGTCATAATAAATAGAAAAAGCAGTTATAAAACATATAGTATTCAAATTATGAGAAATACAAACAGCCCCACAAACAAAGCCTGGAAGGATGTACATCAGAAAGTTAACAGGCATTATCCCTGAGTGAAAGACTGAAAATGAGGGCCTATAAGTCTGAAATCAGGAAAAAACATTACAAAAAAAGACTATTTGGTTGAAGATCAGTGACAATTCCTTATCCTTGCACAGCATTTCCTAGCTCACAAAGTGCTTTCTTCTGCTATTTGACTTCACCCTGGTAAGCAGTGAGGTGAGGAAACCAAGGCTAAGAGAGGTTCACTGGCAGGTGAAGATGGGGCCAGGCCTGGAAACCTGGTATTTGGACACCTAGTCTAATCCGGTGCTTATTCTGTAACACCACGGCTGCCTGACCTCATGGGTTCCTTCCTTCTTTCCTTTCTCCCCACCCTCCCTCCTTTCCTTCCCAACTCTATTTTTAGCCTTTCTTACAGATGAAGCCCTCAGACATTCCCTTCTGCCCCGAAAGGCTGCCAATTCCACTAGCTGTTTGGTCAGAAGATGCCCCTTTTCCTCCAGCCACATCTCACCCCTGCCCATCCCTGCTGCTTTGGCTTCTATCAATGGAAGGCCCAGGGACTCGGGAGTTGGCACAGTGGTTGCTTGAAACCCAAGGGCACAGGGCCATGGATGAAACCCATTTCGGTGGCAGAGCTGTCACGAGACCAGGTTTCAGCTCCAGACCTTCCCTGGGCTTCCTTCCTTTCCGTGAGAAGCTCAAAGCATCAGCTCTCTCTCCAGTGTTACAAAGTTGGTGCCTCAAGGCATAAGGGTCCCCTCCAGAGTCGAGTTTGGGGTGAGACGTGCTGAGGCTGGGCTGGCAGCTGCGGGCCACTCGGGCCTCATGGATGGCTAATGAAGAGCTGTGGAGACCCATGGGAGAGCCTGTTCCTAGCGCAGAGGCCAGACAGGGAGGCCCCTGCCCCGCAGCCCCCAGGTCCCAGCCCCTTGGTGCCGTGCAGGAGAGCTCTGTTCCCAGTGGTTTCCAGGGAAACCAGCTAACACAATGCAGATGGGCTGTATTTTTAGAAAGGCATCCTCCCCGCCCCTTCGCTTCCATCCTTTCTGATGGTTGCACACTCAGCCATCCATCTGGGTGGGGAGTTAAAAGAAGGATTCCCACCTTGGGAAACTCTTCCCCCATTAGGACTTTTTTAGCTACCAGCTTCCTGAGCACCCAACTGGATTAAACACCTTGGCAGCTCTGGGGTGTCCCCGCCCTCACCCAGGCCTGTTTTGAAACCACTCTGGAGAGCATCCTCCTCAAGGATGGTGCTATTAAAAGGGCTGAGAGTGGGCAGTGCAGGGACAGGTGGCCTGTGATGGAGGGGGTGGTGGAGAAGGGGGCTGGAGAGAAACCTTCTAATCCAGAGAGCTGGGGATGTCTCAGCCAGTAGAAAACAGAGACAGCCCAGAGCCCAGCAGGTGGTGATGTGGGGCTCCAAAACAGAGGCCAGAGGGAAAGGCAGAGGAGGTTCTTCTTAAGAAAGTTCTGATTTAAAAAACAAACAAGAGCCATGAAAAATTATATAGTCAATAACATTGCGATAGCGTAGTACGGTGCCAGATGGTTGCTGGACTTATGCTCACTTCTTTAGGTATGTAAATGTTGAATAACTATGGTGTACTCCTGAAACTAATATAATATTGTATGTTAGCTAAATTTTTAATAAAAATCTTTTTAAAAGAGCTGTTAAATAAGTTATAAGAAAATGAGATTCCTTATCAAATCCTATGTACACTTTAAATTTACACAACGTTATATGTCAATTATATCTTAATAAAGATGAAGTAATGAAAGAGAGAAAATGAGATACCTAACAACCTCCCCCAAGGAAGCCTGGGTCAGGTCTGCAAGGAGTTAACTAGCACAGAGCAGGGTAGCCTGGGCCACCCCAGGGGTCTGTGAGGCAACAGTGATGGCACTTTTCACTCTGCTCTTTTCCCCTCTGATCCCCATTCCCTGAAGGCAACATGGAGTGTTAAAACCAAATGGGCCTGGGATGAGTCCCAACCCTCTGCTTACCAATGGTGAGGCCTGGTGTTATAGGGACCATGGCCGCTATTTCTTATACGTCACTCATTGTCTACCTTTATTTTGAGCAAATCCCTAAAAGGGTTGCTTACCCGCAAAGTGGGCGTTTAGTCTCCCTTGGTCCACTTCAGAAAGTTCTGAGGTGTGACAGAAACAACTCAGGATAGAAAAATGCCTTTTAAATGGAAGATTTTTGTACCCACTTGGATGGGACAAAAATAGTTTAAGATACGTGATAGGGGTCTGCCTACTTAAGACAAACACAGTTTTCTTCCTCCTGTCCTCTGAGGAAGGGTTCAAACCTGCTGGGAGGGAGGCTCCCCTGAAGTTCGCAATAAAGGGACAGGAAAGGGATGGGGGAGAGGAAACACAGCCTCTTCAGCGGGATGACAGAGACCTGTGAGAGGCCCCTGGCCCTGCGAATACGGGTGGATTCTTTTCGAGGAATTGCATTTCTTTTCAGTTATTTTTGGTTGCTGATTTGTGCTTCTTCAAATGTGATTCTGTGCTGAGACCTGGGCCATGTGAACCCTCAGATTTATTAGGGTTAAAAAATACAAGTGACTACATGGTCATTCCTGAAACTATTCAATAAATGCTTCAATTAAATTGATAGGTGATAGTTACATACCCTACGGAATAAAGCAGCTATTGAACGGGAAGCATTGCTCAGACAGAGGAAAGGGAGGTTTGGAAATATATTGTGGGGATTTGGGGTTTGTGTCAACAATAGGGGACTCCTACCAGCATTTAGTGCCCAGGAGCCAGAGGTGAGAAAGGTCGTGCAATGTAGTAGGGACCGTGCTGCACAACGAAGAATTGCTCCCCATCCCAAAACAGCAAGAGCTGTCGCACCGAGAAACCCAAGAACTGACAGAAGGAAGGCAAGACCTAAGCAAAGTTAGTGTATGCAGGAGAAACCCTGTAGGTGAACCAGACCCTGTGGGGCAGGGAGAAACCAAACTGTGCGAGAAAGGAGGATGGACTGTGAAATAAATGGTCCAAGTGGCGGTCCAAGGTGCCCTGTGGATGCTGTACCCCTGAAAATCCTGGTTATTAGGGCCCATTAATACAAGAAAAGGCACAAACAAATGAAATAAGCCGCAACTGCGGCAGGAGGACAGCCAAAGCGGGCCTGGCCAGAGGGGTCTGTGCCACAGAAAAGGAATGACTCCTGTCCAGGCCTGTGCCTCCAAACACCCTTCTACCCACCCCACACCAGCACCACAGTTTAAAAGGAATCCCCAAAACCAGAGACCTCAGAAATCAGGAACTCAACTTCCAACGGCACTAGATACGTGTAGGGAGTTTGGAGCGGTACAGGCAGGGGGTCCCTCCTGGTACTGTCCTGTCCTGACTTTGAAGGGTTGGGAAGCACTGGGAGTAGGACAGGAACTTGACCTTCCCTCAGCATCCCCATTTCACAGAGGAGGAAAAAAAAGGCTCAAGGAGGGAGCGACTGGGGCCAGTCCCCCTGTGACAGGTCCCATGCTCTGAAACCCCACTCCACCAGTACTCGGTCTCCCCAAGCAGGTGGCATGACAGCAGGATGCAGGGAACACGATTTCTTTCTCTGGCCCAGCCTCCATTTCCTCTCTAGTTATAGCCCTTGATTTATGTTCAACCTGAACTAGACCAGTTCTCCTGCTTTTCCTTGATTTGGGCCTATGAATTCCTCTCTCTCCACAACTACCACCACCCTGCACACGCGCACACACACGCGCACACGCGCGCGCACACACACACACACACACACACACACACATCCTTCCAGCACATTCCCACTGTGCTTAAGGCAGCCATATTGAGATTCTGACCCTCAGAGCTAAAGACCCCAGCTGCCTCAGGAGGTATATCCTACCCATAGGAAGCACGTGCCTTTGTCCATGCTGTTCCCTCTGCCTGGAATGCCTTTCCCCGTCATATCCTTACAGTTACAACAATAAGAACAATCATTCATATTTTTCTGCTGACACTCAATATATTTTGTTGAATGAGATGAAATGAAAGAACGTATGAATGATTCTTCACTCAGACTGCAAACTACTAAAAGACTGATAACATTCAGTGCTGGTGAGGGTGTGGGAAACAGCACTTCCTCTCACAGACTGCCAATTGGATGGCAGTGGGTTCACCTTTATTTAAAAGGCAAGTCGGTAGTTTGTAAAACTGTAATTATCTGTCAACTCTGCAATTCTGTCTTTATCCTAAAGGAAACACCCACGTGTACATTAAGAGGCAGTGTGCGGGGGGGGTGGGGGGAGGGAGATGAGGGTCAGGGGGATCAAATATATGGTGATGGAAGGAGAACTGATTCTGGGTGGTGAACACACAATGGGATTTATAGATGATGTAATACAGAATTGTACACCTGAAATTATGTAATTTCATTAACAATTGTCACCCCAATTAATTTAAAAAAAAAAGAAAAAAAAAAGAGGCAGTGTGCAAGGAAGCTTGCTGCAGCACTGTGTAGAATAAAAATGTGGAAACAACCCAAATGAACATCAGGAGAATGTAACCAAAAGCTAGGGAACACCTACACCCCAGAGCAGCACGCAGCTATTTAAAAACTGAGGAATCTCCATTCAGACACACAGCGTTCTAAAACATGCAGTCTAAAGACAAAGGCATGTCACAGAATAGTAAGCATAAAGAAGCCCATTTGTGTAAAAAGCATATGTACTGAACAAGTACACATTTGGAAATTTAGAAAAAGGTCCTCACATGATTCAGAGTGACTGTAACAATGCTTATCTCGAGGGAAGGACATGGATTTGGAAGGGTATAAAAGGAGATTTTTATTCCACATAGCAGATTTTATCCAATCTAAGATGCCATTGATTATAACTCACACTAACATTGTACGTACCCATGGCAAAGGAAAAAGCACTGCCAAAATGAAGACATAATACTTCCCCCCACCTTGTAACGTTTTATTGTGCAATAATTTAAACTTACAGAAAAATTGAAGAGAAGACCAGGCACAGAAATTTCCCACGTACTCTTCACCCAGCTCCCTCTAATGTGATGCTACAGGACCGTAATCCAATGAGGGAAACCAGGAAATGAAACACTGATTTGATACGGTATATAAATTCTATCCGTTTTCCCAATAATGTCCCAATCCAGGAGGCCACACTGCATTTGGGTGTCACGTCGTCTCCTCCAGGTGGGGACAGTTCCTCAGTCTTTGTTTTTCAAGATGTTGGTACTTTTGAAGAATACTTATTAGACGTATCTGTGGAACGTCCCCCAATATGGGTTTGTCTGTTGTTTGCTTATGATTAGACCAAGGTTATGTATTTTTGACAAGAATACGAGAGGACTGATCTGTCCTCATCACTGCCTCCTCTTGGGGGTAAGTGATGTCAGTGTGTCTTATTACTAGGGATACTAACCTTCATCATTTGATTGAGGCGGTGTCTGCAGGTTTCTCCACTGTAATGTTACTCTATTTCCTTTTGTAACTAGTAAGTATCTGTGGGAAGATACTTTGAAACTATGTAAACGTCTTGTTTCTTATCAGACTTCTGCCCACTAATTTTAGCAACCATTGATGACTCTTGCCTACAATTATTATCAAGGTGTTCGCTTATTGATACTTTTCTATTTCCATCATCCTTTCTACATTTATTAATTGGAATTGTCCTGTAAGAAAGAGCTACCCTTTCTCCTCCATTTACTTATTCAATTATTTATTCACATTAGTCTGAAGTCATAGATATTTATTTTATTCAGTGGGTTATAATCCATTGCGATCATTATTAATTTCGTTATTCAAATTGTGCCAGATGTGGCCATTGCAGGTTCCTTTAAATTGGCTCTTGGGTCCTTTCACCATGCACCCATTATTTTTTGAGTAGTTTCTAATTTTCTAGCCCCATATGATGTTCCAAACTCATCTTTCACTTTCTCTACCTCAACCCTGGGGTCAACCACTTCTCCACGGAGCCCTGGTTCCTTGCATTGGACCCAGATTTTTAAAAAACGTCTATCACTCTTGTGAATTCTTTAAAAGAAAAATATAAGCGAACTAAACTGTTTAAGGTCTTCCTAAAACTTCTTTACATTCAGGTTCTGATGCCTCTGAATTACTGTCTGGAAGTTGCTGGCGTCCGTGCTTTCTGAGGCAGTGCTGGCTCCTCTGACATCAAGACCACTGGGGATGCAGCATTTTCCAAGAGTGTGCCACTACTGTCTCCAGGATTTCCCTCCAAGCTGCACATTCTGCGGTCCATGTCAGAGACTGTATTTTAGAGATCTTAAAGTATGAAAAAAATGTGTGTCTTAAAGTTGACACAGCATAGCTCTTTTCTAACATTTTCTCCTATTGTGACACAGGACCAATGAGTGAACAGTTTCTGTACACAGCATGGCTTCAGGCGTGAAACACAGACATCAATAAACCTCCAATCCCCAGACCAAGGCCAAGGGCAGACAGAACTGGACTCTCCATAACACATCCCATGTGGGCAGCTTCTGTGTGGAGCCAGTAAAAAAGTCCTATCGTGGCAGAGACGATGAATTGTCCCCCAATATCTGTTCTCCCCTTCTTCCTTAATAACAGATCCCAGCATTTTAGATGGGCAGGTGGACAGTGGGAATAAAACCTATTTATGATCCTGTGGCAACATTCTTCCAGTAAGATGGAAATGGAAGCATGTGACTTTGGGGTAGTGGTCGTACAGCGGGGAGACATGCCGTTCTTCAACCCTTCCTCCTGGCTGGAATACACACGTGACAGTGGGAGTCTGAACGGCCAGTTTGGACCCTGAGGCAAGATACTAAAGGTGGCAACATAGAAGGAGTCTAGGGACCTGAGAATCATGAAGCCATGATTCTGGATGATGCCTACCTCCAGGCTCTGTTTATGAAAGAGGGAAACACACTTTTAGCTTGCTTCATCTATGATTAGCTTGGGCTTTCTGTCACATACCATTGAAGTTAATCTAAACTTGGGGCATTTTTCTTGGAGACCTACCCTAACGTGCTAAAGGAACTCAAAGCAAAGGGAAAGGTTGGGACTTGCCCGAGGAACAACAGGGAGATGCTGGCGCTGATCCAGGACCTGCAGCTTCCTCTCTGTAATACAATCCATGAAGCGATTATTCTCTCTTCCACTAGTGCACCAGCTCCTTCTAACGCACCCCTCACGAACCCACGAACCCACGGTAAGTGTATCCACACAGGTAACCATGACCTACATTCAAAAGTTGAAAAGCCCAGTTTGGTACTTTTTGCCACATAGTCTCAAGTTTCCTTAACAAAGGTGCCTCCATTCCGGTGTGTATCTTTGCCGAATTTGGCAAACTTCCCAGAAACACAGACACACTTGCCCTGGATCTTTATGCTATGGAGCAGAGGGGGAGACACAGAGGCTGATGGACACCCCACATTCCCCTCTTTGTGTCCGTCTACATTCAGTTTTTGTCACTTGTAACCAAGAGACCTAACATAACCTCCAGAGGGGCCAGCATGCCACCCACCCATCTGGCGATCACACCCAGGCAGCCAGGCCCAGGTGTGGGGCCAGAGGGCTCATGGGGTTAGAGGCAGCCTTCCCCACCACACTCACACGGCAGCACCAGCGTCCACTTTAGCAGTTTAGGTCTTTTTCAGCCCAGGCACTTCCGTTAGATGAATCCAAACCTGTGATGGTCAAAAGCACCCCCAGGACACCTTGGGGCCTACTAGATGGCCACCTGGGATTTCAAGGGCTCTCCAGGCCATCCCTGCCCACTACCCCTCTCTGCCCCAGCCCGATATGCCGAGTTCACATGAATAGCATGGAGCTGGCAAGGGCTCAGAGCTCTCACTTTATGGATGAGGAAAGGCTTGTGCAAGGGCTCAGGGTGGGACAGGATGGGATCTTCCTGAAGGAGAACCAATCAGCTCCCCTGCTCCACCCCCAGGCTCCAGGCCCCCTCAGGACATCTCTACTCTGGGACAATAACATGGGCAACATTCTTACAAGCCACTTCCGGCCTGCAAGAGCCTGGCCACTGGCGCAGGCTGTCAGGAAACAGTCTCGGGTGCACAGACTATGATCCTGGGGGCTGCAAACCTTGGACTTGGCTACGAAACCTCCCAGTCTGGGGAGAGGACACCCTAGAAATATTCCCTCCACCCCCTCTGAGAAGGCTCAGGTCCCCTCCCCATCTCACCTACCCAGGATGCACTGCATCACCAGGCACACAGCACCTGCCCGGCCACCTCTTCCCAACAGGTGACCTGGAACAACATTTCGGTCCTCAGAGGTATTTGTTATGGGGCTTAAGACGCATGGTCATTCTGGTTGGATGTACCTATCACCTGTGGTTTAAGGCACTTGAAGATTAAGAAAAGGGGAGGGGGCACAATGAGGTTTGTGTGAGGTGGGGAGCAAGCTCACATCCTGTCAATGTTCACAAAACAGGGTCCAGGGGCTCTCCCAGCTGATCCTCAGGACCCCTCTGGGCTGGGCCAGGCTCAGCTCAAGGTCACACAGCTCGGGCCGATCAGAACCAGGTTTCCAGACCCCGTGGTGCCACCCTCTGCAGAGGCTGAGGCACAGAGTCTGACCGGTACACACCCCGTCTTGGTTTCCCAAGGCAGTGGTAACAAATCACAACTTTGGTGGCTTAAAACATCCATTGTCTTAGAGTTCTAGAGATCAGTAGTCCAAACTCAGCTGTACTGGGTGGAAATCCAGGTGTTGGCAGGACCGCTGTCCCCCTGGAGGGTCTAGGGGAGAATCTCCTGCCTCTTCCAGCTGCTAGGGCTGTGTTCCCTGCACTCCTTGCCTGGCGGCCCGTCTTCAATGCCAGCAGTGGGAAACATCTCGCTGCAGGCATCACGTCACCTTCTCCTGTGGTCCGTGGTCCAGTCTCAACCACAAGGTTGCCGGTTCAACTCCCGCAAGGGAAGGTGGGCTGTGCCTCCTGCAACTAGCAATGGCAACTGGACCTGGAGCTGAGCTGCGCCCTCCACAACTAAGATTGAAAGGACAACAACTTGAACTGGAAAAAAGTCCTGGAAGTACACACTGTTTCCCAATAAAGCCCTGTGTTCCCCTTCCCCAACAAAATCTTTAAACAAACAAACAAACAAACAAAAACCAAAAAACACTGTTTTGAACCATCTTTTGGACTCTGGAGCCAGATATCCTGATTCAAATCCCAGCCAGCCACTTACCATCTGCGTGACTTTGGGCTAGAGACTTAACCTCTCTGTGTCTGTTTCCTCATCTGTAAAAAGGAGGAAATAATAGCACATCCTTCATAGGGTGGCTATGATGAGTTAATGTATAGAAAGCACTTAGGACTGTGCCTGGCACATGGCAAATGCCATGTAAGTGTGATCTGTCCTCACCATTATTATTATATGTATAGGAGGACATCTGTTCAAGTGGGTAACTTTGGCAGCATAATTCGCAGCTGCCTGCAGTTCCCTGGTATGAGTGCACTCCCATTTATTTAACCTCCTCTACTGTTAGGCATGTAGGTTGTTTCCAGTTTTTTTCCCCTTTTGCTTCTATAAACAACTATGAGATAAACATCCTTGAACACACACCTCTGCACACATCTTTATTGGTTCCTAAAACTTCAACTGCTGAGTCACAGATCACTTTTGAGCTTTTGATATATCATTGCCAACTTGCCCTTGCTAAAAAGTTGCACCAATCTTTGCCCTCCTATGTACCGTGGAACGGCACCATCATCTCCCCCCCCACCCCACCCCCACTGGTGGCCCGGGGCACACTCAGTGATCTGCATGCCTTTCCCCTCCTCCAGACCATGCCTCCCGACTCACCTGTGCGTGCCCCACACCCACATTGTAATGCCCCAGTGAAGCAGTGATGTTTACTGAAATGGATGAACTGGAAATGAGGATTCGGGGTCTGATTTTTCAGCCTGCTGGGGTAAATCTATGCTTCATTTTCCGCCACATGTAAAATGTAGGTCAATACACCTGCCCACAATCAAATCCTATCTGAAGGTAGTCTATGACGTTGTGCGGGGCTACAGAATCCAGGCATTAAAATGACACCAAAATTCCAGACAGGAAAGTTTTGCTTTTTAATCATACATCAAGTAGATTTTTAAAAAATTTCCAACATCAAATACTGAGGCTCCCACGGGGCCTTTTCAGAGCTCAAACATTAGCAATCTCTCTGACTCTGAACCATTTTGGAGACATATTGTTTGGGTACCAGCACACAAAAATCATCACCTTTCTACCTGCAAGTAGACTAATGTCCCACTTTCCCACATCATACTAGGAAATAAAAAAGC